>NW_024426885.1:12184682-12242430 GCF_017311325.1 Ursus maritimus | reverse complement strand
TCAAATAAATAAATAAAATCTTTAAAAAAAAAAAAAAGGAAACAGTTGTTTTAACCCACCCGGTTTATAATACTTTATTACAGCAGCCCTAGGAAACTAATACAGATTTTAACTGATTTTTCATTTTTAAGTTTCAAAATGCCAACTCAATCATATTGTTGTGAACTGTGTGCCAGTCATTTTGGTGGAGGGGGAGGTTCCCAAAGCATTTTCTGGAACTATAAGATGTGGATGGGTGTAACATGGGAAAAGGGGTTCCCTGGTCAAGGAATCAGGGAAACACTGGCCGAAACAAAATTACAAGGACTTCATTACTGCAGGACTTCTCAGGGCCTTTCCGGTGCTATTGCCCTGTGGATGCCCATTTGCGTGACCACAGAACCCTCTTCCAAGAGCCTCTGGAGGACTTGTTTCTACAGAACAGAGTTTGGAAAACTGCAAGAGAGAATACAGAGTAACAGAGGGAATATACAGCCCCCACTGGAAAACACATTTGCCTGCCGTCACCGCAGGGTCAGATTAGGGTGCACGAACTGCAGGCTGTTGCAGCTACAGACCTGGGGCCATGAGTATTACTTCAAGTCTCATTTCATAACCGTGTTCCAAGCATCTCCTGCCTCGTTCCCCTCACGCCCTATACACGCACGCATGCACGCACGCACACACACACGCATGCTGTATTTGCTGTCCCCCATGGCAAATGGTCTCTTGGTTTTATCTGAATGATTTTCTTGTTATCCACCCCCCAACCCCCAGCCCCACCCCTACAACCCCCCCAAAAAAAAAAACCCTCCCACCCCATCAGTTGGCATTTAACCTCATCTACAATCTTTGGTTTGATGGGGGAAACGACCTGGCTCCTTAAAAAAGAAAACCGATTCCCAAACGCTGAGTCATTCACCCCAGGGAGTGGTGCCTGAGGGAGAAGTAGGTCAGCCTGGGGCAAAGCCTCTCCCACCCCCAGGATGCAAAACACGGGGCACAGTAAGGCCAGCTCGCAGGCAGCCAGGGCTATTCTGAGCACAGTGCGTGTGTTCACTCATTTCAGCTGCACTACAACCCAGAAGGATGAGCTATGATCCTCCCCATTTTCCAGATGAGAAACCGAAGCCCAGCACCCAGGCTGCTGACCAAAACCAATGAGTCGATAATCCCAGACACAGCAGCAAGAGACAGAAGTTAATCATTCATTCATTCATTCGTTCATTCATCAAACATTTGGTGAGCAGCCCCCACCCTCAAGACGCTTGCACTGGCAGAGGAGACGGACAAGAAGAGCCCCCAGTTTTAACAGTGGGTGGTCAACGGTCTGCTGGGGGAAACCCCAGGATGCCACGCAAGCACCAGGAGACGCACCCAGGCTGGACTTGGGGGGGGTGGTCAGGGGGAGCTTCCTGGAGGTAGCAGTCACCGAGCCAGGTCTCAAAGTGAGTGGGAGTTGCCCAGGCAGAAAGGCATTCTGGCCGGGGAGGCATAGGTGTGGCAGAGTAGAAGCCAGAAGACAGCGAGGGCCTTTGAAGGAAAAGGAGGGGCAGCAAGAAACCAAAGCCAGCAGCGTCCGAGGAAGCGCTCTGACCCACAGCCACACTTCAAGCTGGAAAATCTGAATTCCAATTCTGACTGCACCTGTTTCTAGCTGGGTGACCTTGGGCAAACCACCCCTCTGGGCCCCAGTTTCCCAAGTCTGGAGCACGCAGAAAGGAACAGTAGCTTCCACAGAGGGCTCCTGTAAGAGTGAAGGGAGCTCTTACGCATCAAGCACTTGGCCTGTCCCGAGGCACCGGCACTGGGCATCACCACTCTCATCCGGCAGAGTCAGCCCAGCACAAGGCGACACTCAGCCCTGCGGACGGGGTCCAACGAAGCACAAAGGTGCGCCTGGGGCTCCCACAAAGGAGAAGAATGAGTCTGTAAGTCAGTGAGACCCCAGGAAACCCACCCTCCCATGACGGATCCAAACCTTCAGGTTGCCTCCCCCTCCCCTCGGCGACATGGCAGGAGGCGCACATGGAGCCCCCAGCCGCGGGGACAGCAGGCTGCACGGGGAGGAGGCAGAAGGATGTGACAAGTGTATCCTCTCCCCATGGCTTGCAAATGTGGAAGGGATGCAGTGGATTTAGCCCATTACAAATAACCAGACAGGGGCGCCTGGGTGGCTGTCGGTGAAGCGTCTGCCTTTGACTCAGGTCATGATCCCAGGGGCCTGGGATGGAGCCCTGCATCCGCTCCCTGCTCAGCGGGGAGTCTGCTTCTCCCTTTCTCTCTCCCTCTGCCCTTCCCCCCCGCTTGTTCTCTCTCTCTCGAATAAATAAAATCTTAAAAAAATAATAATAATAATAACCAGACAGGTTATCACCAGCTGGGGCGACCTGTGCCTGGCTCACTTCCCATGAAGAGTCATGGAAATCTTCCTAGGAAACCTTTCACGTGCTCATCTGGCCTTCCGAGCTAGTGCCTGAATTCTCCTGAACAGGGTCCCAATGCCGATTTTCTGCCACGCTGGGTCTAATGCTGGAGGGACTGCTCCTTGACCCTTGACCTCGCTGCTCTCCTAGCCTTCAGACTCAGACAGTCATGGCTTTCAGGTGAGCACGGACCACCACGGGAGAAAGCAGGTCTCACTCTGGTTTATACAACTCTGGGGTTGCAGCCTCCAAACACCCCTATTTTTAAAGATTTGAGAGAGAGAGAGCATGCACATACATACACACACACACATATACACACGTGAGCGAGTAGGGGCAGAGGGAGAGAGAGAGTATCCCAGACTCCCCCACTGAGCTCAGAGCCCCATGCAGGGCTCGATCTCATGACCCTGAGATCATGACCTGAGCTGAAACCAAGAGTCAGGTGCTCAACCAACTGAGCCACCCAGGCGCCCCCAATACCCACTCTTTAAAATAACCCTGATTACAATAAATCATACAGAAGGATATGCCCTTTGCAGGTGGGGAACGGAGTTTTAATCTCCTTTATTTAAAAAAAATAAAACGACTCACCAACTCATGAATGCCACCGGCTACATTTTGCCACTTTGGACTCATGCCTTGGCTGTCAGAGAGAACAGCAGGGCCGCTGAGGGGAAAGGTGAGCAATGTCCCGTGAAGGCCATGAGGACTGAGCCCCTGACCCCCGCAACACGACCAAGTCCGGGGAGAGCAACCATGTAAAGGTTATCAGAAAGCACCAGGTAACGTGTTTCTGAAGAAATTCACACACCACACGGAGAACACTTTCCTGGCTTTGATATTGCTCGAGAGACAGAGTCGGCATTTGAACCACCTTTAATTGCTTCTGAAGTGCCACACTATATTCCTTGAAAGTGGCTCCCCACAGAGACCGGGACACGGGGGACCCAATAATAACCCAGTTACCTCGAACTCAGTGTCTGAAAGAGTCAATGCTAAATAAATGATCTTTCTTTTGGCTATTATTAATAATCCACTCAGACTGTTTGATCTGAGGAGGGAGATCCCCGAATGGGAGCCTCAATAGCCCCGGGTCCCTCGTCTCCTTCCCCACCTGGAAACCCCGCTCAGCCTGCGCCTGTTGCTTTTCAGCTTTCATGTACCTGGAGGTAAGATGCCTCCTGGCCAGGCCACGGCACCCACAAATGGACAGCCCGTTGGACCCCTGGCGCATGTGGGCCCCGGGCAGCTGGGAATACTGATGGATGGAGCCTAACTTTCATCTGTCAGGAGTCCAGGTGCAGCCTCAAGCCACAGGACTCATCCCAGGAGACAGAAGTGCCTCTGAGTGATTGCCACCCTACTGTGAAGGTTATTCCTCCAAATAACCTGGAGAGACCCAGGACCAGCTGGTGACAGTTCAGGGAAATGCTGCCCTTTTCCTCCATGGCGGCTGCCTTGAGAATTAGGAAAGAAGTGGGACCACCAGGAGCTTGTGATACTGCGGGCCAACCCGTATATCTGGGACTTTCTTTGCATGTGTCTGTCCCGTGGGTCTTTGGGACCATCTCATTTATGTGAGTCTTTGAGATTTCTTGGGTTTTGTTCTAGGGACTTTTATTGTTGGTGTTTTTCCCTCCAAAAAAAATACCCTAACCAGTTCCTGGGGCTGTGAACAGACAAGGTCACCCCCACTTCCCAACCCGGTTGTGAAGGGCAAGAACATGCCACACACCCAGAGGCAGCCCACCAACCCAAAGCCTCTGGACAGAAACGGAGCCACTCCCAGTTCTCCGCTTTCAAGAATTGGTGACCCCTGGGGCAAACAGGTCACACCCAATGGCACTTCTTGTTTCTGGCCTCCCCTGAGTGCCAAGTCCATATGGAACAACTTAGCACCGAGCTCACTGAATTCTCACAGCAGACTCTGAGAGGGGCTACTGCTATCCCCAGCTTACAGGTAGAGAAACTGAGGCCCAGGGAGGTAGATTAGTCCTCCCAAGGCCAGAGAGCTATAGGAGATTCAAACCACACTCTAACTCCAGAGCCCACACGCTGACTACTTGGTACCAGAGGAGACAGGAGGAAACCTGCTCCGGGTACCTCAGGCCTGCGGCCTGCTGCCAGTGTGCACTGATGTCATGTGGGGACACTGAGCAGAGCACTGCCTCGGCCTTAGGAAGCACCTGCCAGGTGGGACGCCAAGGCCCCGCTGCTAAGAGCCTGCTCCGTCAGCTTTTCCCTGGCCGCCTTCCGCGGCACAGTCCCCGCAAACAGGAGGCCCTGTGGGAGGAGGCTCTGCTCCGTGGCTCCCCCGGTGCCTTCTTCTGCCTCCCCACACCCACCGGCGGAGGCTCCGGCTCTCTCCCAGAAAACCGAAATCTCATGTCAAGGCAGTGACTGCTCTAGTGCTTCTCTCAGGGACAACTGTGATTTGGGGGGCCCACAGCTCACACTTGGACCCGAGCACAGAAAGCTAAGCAATACTTGCCCATCCTACCCAGCAGCTTACAAAGACCCTACATGCCCCAGCCCACATAATCCTCCCTATAACCCTGTGCAGCGAGCAGGGCATGACAGATGATCCCCGTGTTACAGATGAAACAGCCGGGGCTCCGAGGGCTTTGTCTGACGTCCTAAGCTTTAGTGGAAGAGCTGGCTCTGGGCCATCGGCTCTGCCCACAGAGTGCCAGCTTTCTCTTCCACTCTTTACTGCTTTCCTTTAATGTTCCCAAGGGTCTGAGCACTTGCCTTGAACTATTCATCTACAAACCAGTACCCTGGACAGAGCAACCATGTACAGCCACACGGGCTGCACACTGCACAACTCCAGGGAGTACCATTCAGTTGGAATAGGATGTCCAGAATTGTGCCCTGAGCCCAGACCCCACACAGACCCGGCCCAGCATCTCCCCCAGTTACTCAGAGGCCAATGCCCCCTGCCCTGATCTCCAGGGCTCCTTCAGTTGGGCATGCCCTCATCAGCCTGGACAGACCTCCATACTCAAAAGCCTATCGGTCCTGAACTATTCTCACTCTAAACCAAACCATACCTGAGGCCAGGGCACAACACATGTAGACTGGGCTCGAGAAGCCTCCAGGGCTGTACTGGTGTCAGCTTGCTGGGAAATCCAGCCTCCACAGCCACGGTTACATCTTCCCTGCCCGCCCATCGGCTTTACTTTCCAATGCGCCCTGCAGGACCATTATTCCGGGTCCACGGCATAAACATATGCACCGAATAAATCCAGCCTGAGTCCCCAGGAAGAGGACTTGAGGAGAGTACGGCGCTGCCAACAGCTAATGAAATCCCAGCCCTGGACAGGAACCAGGCTCACACAGTGACTTATCCCCGCTCAGTTAAATCTCCCGCATTACTGCTCCAACAAGAGACTTGTAACTATGGGCTTGTTAGCAAGAAGGGGGAAAAAACTAGCCCTGCAGACCCATCATTCGGAACAAGGGAAACTTAGCTTTGAGCCATAGAACTAGCTTATATTCCTTTAGAGCCCCTGAAACGACCGTCATTAACTGAAGGCTATGTGTCGGGGGCGCTCAGAAATTTCTTCCACGCACCACCTCCCTTCGACTTCACAACAACAGAGGGAGGTGAGCACTGTGACTGTGCCCATTTTGAAGACGGGAAATCAAAGGCATAAAGAAGGCTGGACGATCTTGCCTAAGACCATCGGGCAGGCAGACTGCACACACCCAGCTCTCATCGCGGGTATGTATTTGTCCGTCCGCTGCCTCCTCCGTGCCACCTGTTCGCCAGGTGCAGGGCTCACAGAGAGCAGAGGCCGTCACAGGCCTGCGGCTGGTGGAGGGAGGGGGCTGGCGGGCGAGCCGGCATTCGTCACATGGACGTGAGGTGCACCTGTGGAAGGTGGCCGGGGGAAGACGCAAGTCCAGCACCGGGGGTTCCATCGGGGCCCTTCTGGTCCGGGGCAGGGGTGGGGGGCCTGGGAAGGTTTCTCTGAGGAACCAAGGATTGCTAAGAGACACTGAATAGAGGTGAGGACAAGTATGGAAAGAGGAAGGTCAGACCCCACGGCAGGAGGGCAGCAGGAGTTCCAAGGCCCTGGAAAGAGACCAGTGTACGAGACAAGAACACTTACTGGAAGATTCCAATTATATAAAATTCTAGCAAAGGTAATCTACGGTGGCAGTGGTTGCCGGGGCTGGGAGGTGGGACAGGGGGAGAGATTACCAAGGGTCACGGACCTCTTCATTATCTTGACAGCGGTGAGGGCTGTGCGGGTGCATACCTATGTCAAAACTCACCGGATTGCACAATGTCTAGCTGACTCTCTGTCCATCGCAACGGCCCAACAGAGCCGTTAAGAAATGAATATGTGGTGCATGGTGCACTGAGTGTTATACGCAACTAATGAATCATCGAGCTTTACATCGGAAACCGGGGATGTACTGTATGGTGACTAACATAACATAATAAAAAATCATTAAAAAAAGAAAGAAAGAAATGAATACGTGGAAGGCCAGGGTGGCCGGAGCACACGAGGAGGGGGGAGGGATGGGAGAGGAGGCTGGAGGCCCAGGAGGGGCCAGCTCAGCCAGGCTTTACCGCTGAGGGCTGGGGCCATGTTCGGAGGCACTGGTGACCAGGACTTGAACATTAAATTGGTGGGGGCCACAATTCAACCCCCAACAGGCGGAGGTCTGAGAAGAAAAACTGAGTGAGATGGGGAGGGGGGAAACAGAGGTCGAGAGGAGGCCCAAGTTAGAATTCTGTTCTGCCACCTCCTCTGAGAGTTGGGTGACACTACTGCCACAGTGATAAGCACGACAAAATACACCCAGGGCCGTAAGAGTGCAGAGGACAGCCAGCTCCCTCAGCCTCCGACCATCGGGGAAGATTCCTCTCCAGCGCCTGAATTAAGACACCAGGGAAAAACTGTTACGGCTCAAGTTCCAAGCCTCAGAGGAGGGGATAGCGTGGTAGACAAAATAATGCCTCCCCGCAAAATGCCTACACCCTAATCTCCTGGAACCTATGATTACCTTACATGGCCGCAGGATTTACAGATGCGAGTAAGGTTAAGGATCTTCAGACGGGGAGACGATCCTGGATTACCTGGATGGTCCCAATCGAGCCACTGGAGGCCTTATAAGAGGAGGTGGCAGAGGAAACAGAAGGGAGAAAGGAAGGAGGGTTGCACAGCATCAGACTCCACCCACTGGCTTTGAAGGGGGAGGAAGGGGCCACAAGCCAAAGAATGCAGGCGGCCTCTAGGAGCTGGACAAGCCAAGGAACAAATTGTCCCTAGAGCCTCCAGAAGGCACCCAGCCCTGCCCACGCCTTGATTTTAGCCCAGTGAGACTTGTGCCAAACTCAGACCCACAGAATTGTAAGAACATCAACCTGTGTGGTTTTAAGCCACTAAATTTACGGTGGGTTGCAGCACCCGAAAGCTCATGTGGGTGGGATTGTACACTCTGCCCCCCCTCCAGAAGAGGATGGGCTCAGGCACGCGGTCTAAAGAATTGAAGCAAGCGTGGGGTTTACAGTCTGAGGTGCCAACTTGGTCCCCACCCTCCAACATCAAAGGTCCTCATGGGGTCCCCTCCAGTGAGTGAGCTCATCACAGCACCACTGCAGGACTGCTGGAGTTAGAGCTCATGGGGGGTGAGGCCTCTGCTGCTGAGCTGCGGTTACTGGTCTGGGGCTGGGACATGAGCAAAGGGACCCTGGATGACAGCAAAGCTGGGCTGTCAGGTCCAGAAGGGACCTCACATCACTCCTCTAAACTCCTCGCTTTGCTAATGAGAAACGTGAAGGAGAAAGGACACTTGTCTGGGGTACCTAGGAAGTTAGAGGCCAGAGCCAGGAGAACCAAGGTCTCCTGCCACCCAGGCCAGCAGGCAGGGAATGCTGTAGCCCTCGGCAGAGGCCCCCCGCATCACAGCAAGGCTTTCCGAAGGAGGTTTTCTACCTAAGCGTGGATCTCGGACTCTACAAGAATTCTGCATCCTGCACTCATACCCTCTGGAGACCTGGCTCAGTGGCAGCTCACAAGCCCACCAGGTGCCCCACAACCGCCCCACCCCCACCCCAGGGAAGCCTCCTGCAGCTGCCAGACAGTGCTGAGACAAGTGCCAAGGCCTTCAACCACATGGTCACTCATTCCCAGAGAGGGTTCGAGAGGCTTGTCCTGCAAGGATTCATTTCCACCCTCTGGCCAGGAGGGCATAAGCAGGTGCAGCTGGGGATCTGAATACCAGGCCCTCTGGACAGGCAGCGGGCTTCAAGGTCAGCTATGAGCTGGGAGTGGAGGGAAACGACAAGTACGAAAACCTAAATACCCAGCTTCCCAGTGAAGGGCATCCTTCAGGTCTCAGACAACTCACTGCCCATTTCCAACGCACCCCTCACAGGATCCTCCCCACGCGGCAGGTTGGTGAAGCCAACCCCTGGTGGTCAGCAGTGGGCCATTACATTACTCGAGGGGGGTTTTGCAAAAATGGTAAAGTATTTTAAAACACGGCATCCTTCCCAGCATGGGACGGCGGGGGGCAAAAGAATGGGGCCACGGCGCCGTGGGAGCGCGGCTGAGGGAATCCATCACCTTGGCTGGTTCATGAGACATTGGATAATGTGAAGAATCATTCTAGCCAGCTTCTCCTTCCTTTTCTCCGAGCACCAGGATATTTTATTGTCATCATGTGAAGGTCCATTAGCAACAGTCCTGGAAAATGGCTCTTTCAAGGTCAGGGAGGTACAAGCAAAGGAACAGAAGGAGCAATTACTGTGCATGTGGGACTGTTCAAACGCTTTACGTTTAGAGAAGGGGAGGCATCCAGTCGGAAATAAAGCCACACACTGAGTTCTGGGACTGGCCCATTTTCTGACAGAACAGGAGCAGGAGGATGGTGAAAACAGGACACTGTGCTTGGACCTGAGTTTGCCCAGATGCGACGGCAGGCTGGGATCCACGGAAGCCCCACCACCTGCCCTGCGTGTCTCAACTTCCGGCTGGGCTCATCCAGTGGAGGTCCCGGCAAGAGGGTGAGGGTGGCAGGACGGGGTCGTGGGAGAAGGAGTCCCCGGCTGTAGATTAGCAGGACCCAAGTCCCCACCCTCTGGCCAACGGCTCTAGATGCACCACTCCAGGCTCTGCCAGCACTAGCTGGCCAGGAGCGGAAAGCACCCCATTCCCAGGGGGATCCTTTCTTCCCCACACTCCCTTCTGTGAGCAGTCCCTAGGCACAGTGACTTAGGGACCCCACTTGGGTGTCCCCTCTATTCCCTGCCAGGACCCAAAGGACCGTCCCACCTTCTCCAGAAATTCTCCCTGGACCACTCCAGCCTCCTCTCTTGAGCTGCTATAAATACAGTTGTTCTTTGGGTGCTATCCACTTTGCCACGCCAGTTTCGGACCTCCAGGTCAGGAGCCAGAGCGTACAAACCATTCACATTCACACGGTGCCTACAAATAGCCAGTGGTTGAGCTGGTCACACCTTCAGAAGAAAACCCCCTTTTTCCCTGTCAAGTTCACAGGCCTGGAGGCAGTGACTAGGATACCAGGTAGAACTGGGACGAGCTTGGGAAAGAGAAACACAAACGTGAGTGACCAGAGTCAAGGTAGAGGGGTGGCATCCCTCAAATCCTCCTCCCCACTCCCTGCCCTTTCCTGCTTCCTGCAACCAAGGGCCTGCCCCAAGGCAAGAAGAGGCAGGGATGTCCTCAAGGTCTGGCGTGGAGGAAAACACACCCAGCCAGCAAACGTCCGAAGGCTATTCCAGGCCACACTGAAATCACACATCTGGGCCATAAACCTAGATCCCGGCTGGGCTCTGGCCTCGACCTTACAAGTTTCTACAGACGCGCGACCACCAGTAGGAGGAGGGGATTCAGGGTCAGCCCGAGCTCAGCAGTTTGTGGGGTCCCCAAAAGGAGCCCCTGATGAAGGATGTGGGTGCAGGTAGTGTATCTGGGACATGAGCCCAAGCAGCACAGGTTCCTGAAGCAGGGAGGTACGGCAGGGAAGGGAGGAAGGCCAACAAGAGCTACTGACCGCTCTGGGTGGCGGGGGCTCAATCCGCAGGAACTCCCGGGGACCTGGCACCTGCAGACCAGCCGTGCACAGAGACCAGCACACACCCCCAGAACAGCCTCGGCAACAGACGCAGGATGTCACTGGTGTACAGGGACTTCAGGGATGGGCTACAGAGCACACCCTCAGCCTCTCCCCTCACCTCTCTGAGCCTCACTGAGAAATGGGCACCATGTGTCGGGAAGGCTGAGTGGTAGGAAGTTTCAGGGGCGTTGTCCAGGCAGTGCCGGGCACTCAGGAAGGGCTCTGCACAGACAGCCTTGACGTTCCAGATTACAGTGGTGCCACGTGCACATGAGCTAAGGAGCACAGAGGTCCTGCAGGGGGATTGCAGTTTGGTGCCTGGGGGACTTCCCAGAGGAGGCATTTAAAGACTGGGTAGTACTTGGGGTGCCTGCGTGGCCCAACTGGTGGAGCAGCCAAACTCTTGGTTTCAGCTCAGGTTTGATCTCACCATCGGGGCTCGGGCTCCCCGCTCAGTGTGGAGTTGGCTTGAGATTCTCTCTCCCTCTGCCCCACGTGCCTTTTCTTGTTCTCTCGTTCTCTCCCTCTCTCTCTCTCAAATAAATCAATCTTTAAAGACTAGGTAGTATTTGATCAGCAGATAAAGAATCCAATTTAATAACCCAACACTTCTTTTGTGGAATCACTGACACTTGACTTTCGGAAGGGAACTCAGAGGCAAGGCAGTGATCCCTCCAGAGGAAAAGTAAGGCAACCAGGGCCCCAGAAGTGAGGTCGCTCCCGGTGCGTGGCCCCTCCATGCAGGTGGCCCCTATGGCCTGGGGGTACCATTACAACAGGTGCCAGTTCTTAAAGGACCAGCTGCCCGGTGTGGCCATCCAACTCTCTCAACATGCAAGAGCCTCACAGAAATGCCTCCGTACAACTGTGATGAAGCCAAGGCTCAAACCCAGGAGAGGAAATGTCATCCTGATGCCAGCCTCATCGTCCCGCAATCTGCCGTGTGAGTCTCCTTCGCCTGATTTAAATCCCTTTCGTTCTGTACACATTGACTGAGGCTTTGAGGAGCCAGGCTTTGAGGACCCAGTCCAGGCGGGAGACAAACCTAAGGCAATGACAACAATACCAGAGAAGTGTGATGACCCAGAAGGCTTAAAGGACGATGGGAATGCAGGTAAGGGAGCAATTAAGTGTGCCTGGGACACAGAGACACTAAGAGTCAAGTTGGGTCTTCAAGGATCCATAGGCGTTTGGTAGGCAAAAGAAAAGCAGCTTGGGGGAGGCCGTTCCAGCTGGAAAGATCAGCAGGAACAAAGAAGGGAGGCGTGCAATGCCCATGCCCAGGTGAATAGGCTGGGTAAGGCTGAAGAAGTAGGCAGAGAGGACAGCTGCAGGCGTTCCCATGGCAACTCCAATTGTTTATGGCCAGCACCTGTCCTGATTGGTCAGTACCTGTGCTCGGACCTCCTGTTAAACAATGTGACTGCCAGACCCTGTTTGAATAGGCGCTGAAGCAGCAAACCATCAACAGAGGATTGGTAGGATCCGATTTGTCTTCAAAGAAAACTCCCTGGTTGAGCCCAGGCTGGATGGGCCCGACGCTGCGGAAGGAGGTAGGTGAGAGGCCAGAGCCAGCCCTCCGCTGCTAGGGCTATTCCATTCACCCCCACACTGTGCTCAGATGTAGGCTGGGATGTCTGCAAAATCCACACACAGCTGTAACGCCAACCCGAGTCCCACACTGCTCCGTGAACCAGAATCTCAGAACTTAAGCTCTAGAAGGTCCCTCTGGAGACCACCCAGGTCATATCCCTTGTTTCACAGATGAGTTACCAGAGATGAAATTAGAACTAATAACGCATTCCATCATTCAGCTCGTATTGGAGTGCCCCTCTGTGCCAGGCGCTGCCCGAGGCCTTAAGGACAGAGCGGAGGATAGAGCAGCCAAGGCTCTTGCCCTTGTGAAGTGCACAGAGGAAACAGAAAATAAGCAAAATAAAATTCAGATTGTGGGAGGTTGCAGGAGGGGAACACACAAAGTGATATGATGCAGGGTTTGGCAAAGTACGACCCTCCGGCCAAATCCTGCCCTCGGCCTCCTTGTATGCCAGCAAGCCGAGAACACGTTCACGTTTTTAAAGGGTTGGACCAAACAGAAGTTCGTGCAACAGACGGCACAGCCCACAAAGCCTATAATGTCAGCTCTCTGGCCCCGGTCGGAAACAGTTTGCAGACCCCTGTAGAGAGCTGGAGGGGAGGGGGCTCTCGAGCAAGATCTGGGTTCCTGCCTTTAATATGGCCTCTCCCTGCTCCCCCAGCGCCGCCTCCACCTTGGGGAGGATAAAACGTTGAAACGGTTCGTCAAAAGTTCACCAGAGTTGGCAGCCTGCCTGCAGCCAAGAGTCCGGATTTCTGGCCGCCTCCTTCCCCACCGGCTGTCTGGGGTCTTTAGTAACCTGGTCCTCAACCTGGCCACAGCCGGGCCTGCGTCCTCCCCAGCTGGCAGACGGGAGCCCCAGGGACAATGGCTTCTCCCGTGGACCCCTCCGCCCTCCAACTCCTGCCTGAACTACTTGGTCAAAAATGGAGCCACAGGGATCCCTACTATTTCAAGACACCTCCCAGGAGAGCCAACACCCAGAAACATGGACTTCTTTCCTTTCAAATACATTTCTCCATCCACCACGCAGAGTTCAACCTTAACAAATCCAGTCCTTTGGCAACAAAGGAAG
This sequence comes from Ursus maritimus, assembly GCF_017311325.1. Taxonomy (NCBI): domain Eukaryota; kingdom Metazoa; phylum Chordata; class Mammalia; order Carnivora; family Ursidae; genus Ursus; species Ursus maritimus. The sequence continues at coordinate 12,229,250 of NW_024426885.1, read as the reverse complement.
AAATGTCTATGTCCAGATAAAACCAAATGTACAACTCTCGCTCTCCGGGAAAGAAAGCCCATAGAATGCATTCCAGCAGCAATCGTGAATGGAAACCCACATGAAGCCAGAAGGATGGCACGGATCCCCAAACTCACCGCTCAGCGGCATCCGTGAGACATTCCATGATGCTTCTGTGTAAAACGGGAACCAAGTTGTCTAAAAAAAAAAAAAAAAGTTTGTGCCATCAATGTTCAACACAGAGCCTTTCCACCCATACAGCCTGTCACCCTGGAAGGTTCCAGAAGACCATTTTGTTCGCAGTGAAATCTTTGCCTCACGGGAAAATGAATTACACCTCCACAGTTAACTGTGAAATTGTTCGAGTAGCCATTCCCTAAAGTTAAAATAACTCACATGTCCACACAAAGCAATACAATAAATTCCTACTATGACACGGTGAAAACATCTGATGAAAGACACATTCACCTGGGATTCCTCTCCGAATCCCATTAAAACCTTAGTAAAGGAACAAAAACGCACAAGGACAAGAAGAATGAGAAACAGCAATAACAAGATTTTGGAACCTGGAAAGCAGACAGATAAATTGTCACTGATAAAATAGAATGGAGAAAGCAGAGTCTCAATCTGATTTATACCAAATCAGGGTACCCCCGGCAGAAAGGGTAAAAGGAGGGTTGAAAACATGATAATTAGCTGAAAGCCCACCCACGCGCAGTTAGACCCTGAATACTTCTCCCACTCCTGTAACTGGGCCAAACATCCCTTCTGCCCCCGTGGAAGACTGGAGGCTGATTCCCTGGAGAAAGTAAACAGGATCTCCAGTTGGGGGACATCCAGGAACCATGGGGACGGGGGACCTGTGCCAAAAACAGGAAATTAAATCAAAGCTTATATATTGGATATTGAGAACCCCAGCCTTTTTCCTCCACTCAAATCCCAGAATGCTGGCAAAAAAGCAGGAGACTGAAAAATTATTTTTATTAATTTAAGAGAGAAAGAGTGTGTGTACACACTTGAGGGGAGGAGCAGAGGGAAGGGTGGGAAGGAGGAAGGGGAAGGAGGGAGAGAGATAGAGAGGGAGAGAGAGAGAGAGAGAGAGGCAGACTCCCTGCTAAGAACGAAGCCTGAGGCGGGGATCCATCCCAAGACCCTGAGATTGTGACCTGAGTGGAAATCAAGAGACGTTCAATGTTCAATCGACAGCACCACCTACATGCCCCTGGAAAATTCTTCGTGGGGGAATTTCTCAACAGAAAAAAGCTCCAGGTACTGACATATTTGTTTTGTGTCCTCTAAGGACAAATGACAGACAAGTAAAAAACACTTTCCCTGTTTTTCTTTCAGGAATACATAATTTAGAATTAACTTCTGTCAGAGAAAACACCATTTCCTCCACCTCCTCCCTATTATTTCCTATAGTTTGTATTTCAGGACAGGAAAAGAATATAGTGGGTCCGACACGTAGGATTAGCGGTGTAGGGGATTCACTTCATTTCTGCTGTTGACGCTGTTCGCCAAGACAGCTGAACTCGATCACCCTACAGCAGGGTTCTCGACCTTACCTGCAGCCGGAATTGCCTGGAGTTTTAAAAACAGACCAATCCCCGAGCCCAGCCCCCCCCCCAGATTCCAATGTCATTAGTCAGGGAGGGGTCAGGCCTCGCCTTGTAACAGCTCCCCAGGCGATTCTAACGTGCAGCTGAAGGTGAAAACCACAGCCTATCCATGAGGCCTGCAGTTGACAAGCCCACTCGTGTAATCAGAGTATCCAGTCGGCATACTAATACCTACCTTTAAATAATACGGCTCGACAGGCAAGGGCCACCAGGTATCCGAGGAAAACATTCGACGTGAAAGACCAAAACAATCAAGTACAGCTGAAGTGGACCTGTGACTTCTTCCAGGAATCTCCCAGCTATTTTACTGTGAATACCTTGCCAGAGGGGAAAACAACCTTAACTTGACAATGGCAAGGCCTATGCTATATCATCAGTATCTTGAAGGCCGGTCTTCTTTAGCACATGAAAGTTCTTTTGAAACCTCCCTTCTCCTTACTCCCCCAACACCCAAGTATATAATCACCGCTCCTCAAGACCCCCGTGCAGCGGCTCTTTCTGCCCGTGGGTTCTGCCCTCGTGCCTGAATAAGCCACCATTTGCACCAAAAACGTCTCAAGAATTGGCCGTCGCCTCCGGACCTCACTCCACCAAACCTCACCTATACTCCAAAACCCCATCGGATGCAGATTTTTTGATAAAATACTGTAAATGTATTTTCTCTTCCTTACGATTAATAACATTGTCTTTTCTCTAGCTTGCTTTTTGTAAGAATACCATGTATAATACGGACACAAAAGTATTGTTAACCAACTATTATCGGTAAGGTTTGTGGTCAGCAGGAGGCTATTCGGTTTTGGAGGAGTTAAAAGTTAATACGCCGATTTTCAACTGCAGTGGGTCCGTGCCCCTAACTCTTGTGTTGTTCAAGGGTCGATTGTATATAAAACAATTAGGAGGAACCAAACTGCAGGAAGAGAAAAATCTTTTGGGAGGACAGAATCAATTTCTTAGAGCTTAGATTCTCAAAGAGTTAGCAAAAACATTGAATCCATAGACTCGGAACAGGATACTATCATTTTAAAAACAATACTTAGAAACAAATACAGCCTTCTGACAAAATCTTCTATAAAGGTTTGGAAGTTGAAGATAAAAAAACTTCCCCCAAAAGCAGAGCAGACAGAAGAAAGAAAAACAAAAGGGTAGAAGACAATGTCAAGAGATCCAGCATCAAAGTAATAGGCATCCCAGGGGCGCCTGGGTGGCTCAGTCCTTAAGCGGCTGCCTTCGGCTCAGGGCGTGATCCCGGAGTTCTGGGATCAAGCCCCACATCAGGCTCTTCCGCTGGGAGCCTGCTTCTTCCTCTCCCACTCCCCCTGCTTGTGTTCCCTCTCTTGCTGGCTGCCTCTCTGTCAAATAAATAAATAAAATCTTAAAAAAAAAAAAAAAGTAATAGGCATCCCAGAAAGAGAGAACAGAGAAAACATCAGGGGAAAAAAAAAATCCAAGATGAAAGCCCTGAGCTTCCTGATTAAAAATGCTTACCAAGTACCAGAACGATGGGTGAAAACAAACCCACATGAAGGCATGGGGACGATGATATTTCAGACGAGGAGAATATCCTATAGGTTTCCGGAGAGAAAGAAGAAAAATTGTCTACATGCAAAAAATCAAAAATTGTAACGGCATGGAGTTTCTCCCCATTAGATGTTAGGAGACAATGGAACAACTCAAAAAAAGTATTTTCAATCATCTTGAACCCTGTTTCTAGCTAAACTGCCCATTGACTGATAGAACAGGCATTTTCAAACTAGCAAGAACCAAGAATGTTCTCCCTCTTTTTCCTGGAGATGTTCCACTAAAATGAGGAAGAGAAAGACATGGAATCGAGGAAGCAGGGGGTCCGGCACAGAGAGGGGGAAAAAGAAAAAACCTAGAAAGATGCTGAAGGGAGCTCCCAGAATGACTTCTGTAAAGCAGTCTGGAGAGCCACTAATCCAGATAAAGTGGAGCTTTCCCAGATTTCCTTGCAGCAAGGGGATGAACATGTGACCTTGGCCCCACCAATTGGGGGATCCACGTGAGATTTCATTTCAAGAGAAAAAGCAGCAGGTATCAACAAAAACACCCGCTTTTCAGGGGAAGCACCTAAATTTCTGGGAGATGTGCATCCCTGACATTTAGCCCTGTGGTCTGATAACTATCTCTGGTCCTTACGTCCCCAAGCCTGAAATCCTGGAGCTGGTCAACATCCTGTAATGAATTCCTCTTCTAGCAAGCATGTGATAGATCAACTGTGACCAAATATTTAGGGCTGAATTCATAAGTATACCAAAAAGGAAGTAAACCAAAAAGGCCATTATTAACTCCAAGTAAACAAAATGTATAAGAAAACATAATCACGGTTTGCTACGTGGATCAGTTGGGAGCAATATTTAACCTTATTAATGAAAACACTGTAATCTCAAATAAATGTATAAATACACCAGAAGAGGGGAGAGTGCAAGTGTGTGGTGTCAGATGGGAGGTCTTTTAGTTCTCTATTGCTGTGGTAACAAATTAGTAGTTTAAACAAACCAATATAGTAGTTTAAAAAAAAATACCAACTTATTTTCTTACCATTCTGGATGTCAAGAGTCTGCAATGGGTCTCACTAGGCTATAATCAATGTGTGTGCAGGGCTGCGTCCTTTCTGGAGGCTCCAGGACAGAATCTATTGCCTTGCTCATTCAGGTTGTTGGTGGAATTCAGTTCCTTGCCACGGGTAGGGCTGAAGTCCCCATCGCCTTGCTGGCTGTCAGCTGAGGTCTGTTCCCACTTCTGGAGGCTGCCCACAAGTCCCTGACTCTGGGTCCCCTTCCTGCCATCTTTGAAGCCAGCAACAGGGGAGGGGACTTCAACTGTCTCTGGCTTCTCCTTCCTTTGTCAGATCTCTGACCCGCTCACTCTGCTGCCTTTCACTTTTACGGACTCAGGTGATGAGACTGAGCCCACCCAGATACCCCAGGATAATCTCCCCATGTTCAGTCAGGTTCTTAACCTGAATCACATCAGCAAAATCTCTTTTGCCATATAAGGTAACACAGGTTTGGGGGATTAAAGGATGGACATCTGGGGGTTGGGGGCAGGGGAGGCTGAAATAGGTTTAAATCCCCATCTTCCAGAGTAGGAAGTCATCAGGGTCTAAAATGAAAACATCAAGAAAGAGCAGCATAAACATTGGAATACAGACGCGGAAACTAGAAGACATTTCTTTCTGTCTTTTTTTTTTTTTTTTTTTAGAAAGGTGGGGGGAGAGGCAGAGGGAGAGGGAGAGAATCTTAAGCAGGCTCCACGGTCTGCATGGGGCTCAATCTCACAACAGGAGATCATAACCTGAGTCGGTTAAGCCTCCGCCTTCGGCTCAGGGCGTGATCCCAGCGTTCTGGGATCGAGCTCCACATCAGGCTCCTCCGCTAGGAGCCTGCTTCTTCCTCTCCCACTCCCCCTGCTTGTGTTCCTCTCTCGCTGGCTGTCTCTGTCAAATAAATAAATAAAATCTTTAAAAAAAAAAAGACATTTCTAGAAAAAGCAGGAAAAAATTGTTACCACTGAGCAGCAAGATGGGGGGCAGGGATAGGGTTTGCAGTTTTTACATGATAAGCCTCAGAGGGCACTGTTTAATGTTTGTTAAACTATGTACCTTGTTAAGCTGTGTGTACATGTTTCCTCCAGCGTGGGAGAGACCTGTGTTCAGTCCACTCAGTACTCGAGGGATACTTCTAGCACTTAACAATCACTAAACATGGGGGGAGATTTTCCCGTATCACCAAGCAATTCTCTCTGACCCCGGCTCAACGCCACAACACTGCCCGCCACACTTCAGACACCAATCCTAAATCCAAAAGGTTGTCCGCAGTATTTCTGACCCAGGGGCTATAAATGGGAAGTTGCCAACGAGAGTGGCCCAGAACCCAGGGAAACAGCTGACTTCCTCAATAACCGGTTTGTATACTGATGGGTACAAATGAAGAGCCAGACAGAGAGACACGTCGGGCAAAGTCTGGAAAGGTCCCCAGCACAGGAGCTTCTGTCCCCGTGGAGCTGGGTCTGCCACCATTCTAGCACACAGACGCAATCTTGGTCACCATCCCGGAGTTCTGACGGCGCCCCTGCTTGGAGTTTTTATGGAGGCTTCATTATGTAAGCAAGATTGATTAAATCATGAGCCATCGCTGACTGATTCAACCTCCAGCTCCTCTCTCCTTCCCCAAGGCGGGGTGGGGACCAAAAGCTCCAAGCCTCTAATCACTTGGTTGGCTCCCCAGGGCAACCAGACCCCAGCCTTAGGGGCTTTCCAAAAGGCCCCTCATTAACATAAACTCAGGTGTGGTTGAAAGGGGCTTGTTATAAATAACAAAAGACGCCTTTACCCTCTTACCATTTAGGAAATTTCAGGAATAGGATAAAGACCAAAGACTTATTTCCTATTGTAAACCACAATATCACACCTCCACCCTGGGCTGCTGATGACCACGGGATCTAAATGGCCCTGAATCCTCCCAGGTTCACCTCTAGCTTTCGTACATTCTAGTTCCTCTGCAAGAACACTCTTTCCTCTAGGCCTCCCCTTCGCTGTTAACCAAACGTCTCCCAGCCAGGAACCCCACTCCGTGCTCCCATGGCAGCTCACACCCTCCCCACCCCCCTTACAACTACCCACCCATCCTGAATTGAAACCACACCAGTCCACCTGCTGGAGAAAGCCTACGTGTGGAAATGAAAACAAAACAGAAACAAGCCAGCCAGAGATGGGCAGAGCACAGATAAGATGTAGTCATCAGCGGGACATTCTTTCCAGAGGGCTTGAAGCTGCAAGGATGTGAAGCCCGGAGCTGCTGCAGCCACCTTAGGACTCTGAGGTTAGGGCTTGAAAGAGGAGCCAACACAAAGGACAATAGGAGAAAGGAAAAAGAGATGTGCCAGTAGTATCCTTGCAGCTACTGCTGTTCCCCTTCCACATGTATGGCCTCTGGGATTTCTGGTCCTAATGAAAACAATTACCCTGAAGCCCTGGCTGCACATTAGAATTACCTGGGACACCTAAAAGAAAGGAAAGAGAAAGAAAAAAAAACCCACTCAAGCCCGGTCCCATCCCCCAGAGATTCTGATTCACGTGATCTGGAGTGCAGCAGCCCTGGCAGGATGAGGAGAGAAAGGAAAGGAAAGGACAGGAGGAGAAAAAGAGCAATTCAGCCAGACCTTCTCATCTTGAAACGCTCGGTCTGATAAAGCCTGGCTCCATGCTATTCATGCAAAACAAACGGCAGATAAATTTAGTTTCCTTTCTCCTCCCTATCTGTCTGAAAAAGTGGGAACTCCTTGACATTTCGGTGGAAAGTAGGAGCAGAGACTGTAACAAGAAAGCCTTAATTCTAGAAAGCAAACACAGGGACCTCTTTTGGGAGAAGGAGGAGTACTCCTTCACTTACCAAGTCAGTGAATAATCTGGAAACGATGCTGACCCAGCGAGGAGCCCAGAGCATGGAGGAGGAGCTAGAGAAGCAGGTGGAAAGTGCCTGCTAAACGGGGGGGGGCAATTTGCCTGAGAGTCATGGGTCCTACCCCCACCCCCTGAGGACTGACCATAGGAGTCAGGGGCTGGGCATGCTTGCTGGGCAGGGAGACCAGCTCACTCAAACGTTTGGAGACAGATGGAGGCTTACCCTGGCCTCCAGCTGCTCAGGTGAGGTGAGGGAGAAGAGGGCCCGAGCCAGGGCAAGGAGGTCTGGAGCACCAGGCCCCGTCTAGGCCCTGGGGGGCTGTGGGCTATGCACAGAGGAGTCTGGGCTTGGCCCGAGCCAGCCGGCCCAGCAGGGCCTGAGAAAAGTCCCAGCAGGTGGCAGAGGCTCTGAGCCAGCCCCAGGTCCACACTTTGCCTGAGATATCACCCTGAATGTATTTGAAACTATTTGGACTGAGCCTCTGGTCAGTCCCCACTGCCTGTCATCTGCACACGCTGATGTGGCCCCAGATGGAAAGGTGTAAAGGAAGTCAAGAGCCCTTTGGGGCAATTCATGAAACACCTCCAACACCTGCCGTCTCTTTCCAAACACCCCTGGGGCAGCTTTGGGAAACTGGCCAGGTGGGTGCTCCGGAGGACTGCGACGTGTAGAGGAGCCCATGTCCTCCTCCCGACCCCACAGGTGGCTGCAAACTTCGCAAACTCAAGTTCAGGCAAGGTGGCGCTGCCCAGCTCCACGGCGCTCAGAGGCCTTGCTCTCCTGTTTGAACTCCACTCACGGCCTGAGGTGGGGCCTTGTTCAAGCCTTACCCAGGCTCGCCCTGGCTTGGGGTGACCTGCATGTCCGCCGCGTGTCCCCTCACCACTGGCGCTCTGCCGGCAGCCCTGACTCCTCTCCGCAGGCAGGAGAGGCTCCCCCAACCAAACTGCGGAGCCAGAGAGGAGGAAGTCAGAGCCGTAATTAGAGCAAAATGATACAAACTGCATTACTACCCCGACTGCTGGTAACAGTTACACGCTAAACAACCCCACGAGTAGGTACAATTTTTATTACCTCCATTGCACAGGTAAGGAAAGTGAAGCCCAGAGAGGTAAAGGGACTTGCTCGATGGCGTTGGCTGGAATCGCACCCCGGTCTCCCGATCCTGAGCGCAGCCGCTCCCGTGACCTGACATCACAAATCCCCAGACAGAAGTCTGCTGTGCTCTCTCTGGGCTCCGACAGGCCAGCATCCCTGGACGGTTTAGGCTCTGGCTGCGGGACCAGGGGTCTCCAAGGGACCCTGAGAGGTCGCCATCCTGACCACAGGCCATGAAGCTGCCCCCCATGGCCCCTCATTGTCATCCCCCCACCACCACTCAAATGCATTCTTTAGCAACCCTCTTAGGTGAAGCATAAAGGTCTCCGGCCGTGGGAAGAACACCAGAGCTTCCAGGAATGGGCACTGGGCAGCTCCGCGGTAACACAGATGCTGGCTGGGAAGCATGGATCGGGGAGAAGCAGGAGGAAGCAGGGATGCTTCTTTCCAGCTGCACTGGTGATGTGGGGCTGGTGCCAAGCAGGCCACGGGGCCGGAACTTCAGCGTGAACTGGGACTGAACACCTGAGGGGGCAGAAGGTGTGAACCTCCCTCTAAGGGGGCTAGAGGGTTAAATGAACGAATTCAGTGAAGAACTCAGGACAGACTCCAGCCCATAAGGGCGGCAGGGGCTTCTCCCTCCAGCACTTTCTGCGAATGTCACCTTAGCAACACCTCTGACCACCTGCCCCAAAGTTGCCCCCAACCCCGAACTCTCCAACCCCCTCTTCTGCTTTTCTTCCTCTCCTGAGCACCTTTCTCAAGATCAAACCCAACTTGCCTCCACGCGGAGAGTCCACATGGCTCAGCCGTGGCCAACTGTAGCCCCAGGCCCACGGACCGACTGATGTGGGTCCCTTACGCCAGCAGGCTACCAACCAGTGCTCCTCAAGCTTGAACGTGCAGAGCAATCACCAGAGATCCTGTTAGATCAGAAAGTAAAGCAGCAGCAGCGGGAAGGCTGGGAATCTGCATTTGTCTGCAGGTGATGATGATTCTGGCCCCAGGCCGGAATTCAGGCTCTAGAATTTAGGACTCATGTCCTTCCCATTTTCCTTTTCTCTCCCCACTCCTTCTCTCTCTCCTCACCTTCTTCCTCCTGCTCTCTGCCTCTTTCTGTGCTCACTTCTCTCCCACCCTCTCCCTTGTGCCCTCTCTTCCTGTGTCTCTCCATCACTCCAGCTCCTGATGCCCACCCCCACCTCCCTTCTCCTCTCTTCCTTCCCATCGCTTTCCCCTCCCTCCCCCCCCCCCCCGCCTGATTCTAGGGGGCTCTAAGACGGTGCCTGCACTCCTTATTTGCAGAGGGAAAGACAACGGTTAAACCAGAAGACCACTGAACTTAGCAATTCAGAGCTGGCCTCATTGCATTCCCCTCTTAATAACCACGTAATGACTCCTATTAACAGCCCATCAAAGGCAATCACTCTTCAGAAGGAACAAAGGCTCCCACGAGCTATTTTCTCACCGTTTGTAGCAAACACTCTCCTTCCACACCTGCATCCCCGCCACTCTCCCCCTTCGGAGGGCAAATCTTACAGATTTGTCTTTCTCCTAGCCTTCCTCCAGCAGCCTCTCAGATGCCAGCTCCTCGCTCACCCTTTCCCGCAGACTGGCTGGGAACCTGGGTTAGAGGGGAACCTGCATGGTCCTTTCCTCCAGTTCACTTGGTGGGGACATTTATAAGGAGGCACAAGGAATCATCAAGAACAGATACGATCTGGGGTGGCTGGCTGGCTCAGTTGGTAGAGCATTGACACTTGATCTCGGGGTTGTAAGTTGAAGCCCTGTGTTGGGTGTAGAGATTACTCTTAAAAAAATCAAATCTTAAAAATAGATACAATCTGTCTTGCAGAAATACTCGTAAATGCCTGTGTTTGCCAGCATATTTATGCAGCATGGACTGTAAGAGTGGAAAAACAGAAACCACCTCCGTGATTATCACTGTCAAACAGAACACCCAAGAGCCATGAGAGAGGATTTCGGCGGCCTCCATCTTGACCTCAAACTTTCTAGTTGGGTTCTTCTTTCCATCTTGTCTCCGGGCTCCAGCAGAAGACCCTAAGGGCAAAGCACCCGCTGATGGGAACCGAAACTACTCCCTCTAGCATAAGGACCTCCCAGAGCCAGCAAGCCCCACCCCTTTGACTCCAAGACAAGGATGGATTTGACCTTCACTGCCCACCTACACGTACCCACCCATCTTTGCCCCACATTTTCCATATATACACCTGGGAGAATTTCCAGCACTTGGGAGGCAGTCTCTGAGACAGGAAGGAGTCAGCCGTCTTCCCAGTGTTGGCCTCACTGAAATAAATTCCTTTCTTGTCCCACACCACAGGTTTCTCTGTCTTTGGATTTTGTCAGTAGTGAGTGGCTGACCCTGGTCTGTTCAGGACCCCAGAAGCCAGGTGCCCTGGCACCCCTGTGCCCCACCTACAGCCAACTTAAACCCATTAGGTCCAAAACAATAATACCAGCCTACATTGAGTTCACTTACTGCGTCCTGCCCCTACTCTAAGCATTTTATTATCTCATTTAAAATCAAAACGCCCTGGCCCAATTATTTCCCAGCTAAGGAAATTAAAGCTTAGATGTTATTTGCCTATTTTTGCCCCAAACAGAATTTCACTCCACACCAACCAATCTCTATGCTTTAAGCAAATTTTAGTTTGCTTTTTTTTTTTAAAGATTTTATTTATTTATTCGACAGAGACAGCCAGCGAGAGAGGGAACACAAGCAGGGGGAGTGGGAGAGGAAGAAACAGGCTCATAGCAGAAGAGCCTGATGTGGGGCTCGATCCCATAACGCCGGGATCACGCCCTGAGCCGAAGGCAGACGCTTAACCGCTGTGCCACCCAGGCGCCCCTTAGTTTGCTTTTTAAGCAAGACCACGCGAAGTCAAACGAAAGCTTCTAGAAAGTAACTAGGATATCTCCATGACCTTGGGGTAGGTAGGCCAAAATTGCATAAGCAGGACAGAGAAACCGTAAGCTTCCTGGAGTTCAGAGCAAGCAGTGAGGTTACTGGCCCATTTCCTCCCAGGCATATTCTCTCCTGGCACATAGGGAAAGTAGGAGGGCAGCCCGGCCGAATTTGCTCAGCGTATGAAGTTCTTTACAATTCAGTGCGGAACTCCGTCAGTTATAAACTCAGGGAAGGGGGAGCCCGTCACTGTGTCGTTGCCAAACGAAGCCTGATCATCTGGGTGATGGACACCAGGGGGCGCCCTTCAGACAGCGCATCCAGCTCTGGCCAGCCGCTCTGTCTGGAGGCAATTGGCCATTTGTGTCCCTGCTGTCCCTATCCGCCCCCTTCCTCTCTGGCAGTGAGCTGACAAGGATCAGAATTTCCTGCAGAGGTCAGCAACAGGGAGGAAAGGCTGAGGTACCACCACGCCCCCCCCCCAACACCCCTCAGTTCACGGAATGCCTTCACCTCCTAAACTTAGCCTCCCCGGGTCAGGAGCTTCTACCCCATCATTGACAATGTGACATAGTGACGGGTCTGAGTTCTCTCAGCAAGTGCACAGCAAAGCCCAACTCCTAAACCTCGTGCTGAGCGGGCCCCTCCTGCAGCCTTACCGCGCAGATCCCAGCTGCCCAGAGGCTCTTTGAAGCATCATTACATGGTTTACAAACCTAAGTGTGGGCAAAATACACAAACCTGGCTGAGGGTGGGGGGTGGGCGTGATCCTGTATCATAGACAAGTGTCATACCCACTGGCAAAGCCACGGAGCGTGCAACACCAGGGGGTGGTATTATAAACCGTGGGCTCCGGGTGATGATGTTGTATCAAGGTAAGTTCATCCGCTGTAACAAAGGCACCACTCTGGTGGGGGGAGTGGATCGCGGGGGAGGCTGTGCATGCGCGGGGGCAGGAGGGTATGGGAACGCTCTGTACCTTCCTCTCAATTTTGTTGTGAACTTAAAACTGCTATTTTTTAAAGTCTTAATAAAAATAATCACAGACATTCTTTAAGTATTAAGAGCCAAACAAGGAATCGTGCAGGAAACTGACTTAAAATCCATCCGAGTTGCAATGTGTTCTGCGTCCTCTTCCTGGAACAGGATTCTCTGCAGGGCTGGAGGTGCAGCTCCTAACCTTACGCACCCCAGGCCGGGGCGGCTGGGTGCCCCCGGCCAGGACAGGAGACTCGATTTAAAATGATCAAGGCCTTATTCCGGCCCCAGTGCTCAGACAACTGACAGGATCTTCCATCACCACCGCTGCTGTTGAGTTGGGAGTTTCTAGCTCCCTCCCACCCCACCCCTTGAGAACAGACCTTCCTGACCTTCTGGAGTTCACCTGAGCTCCAGAGGACCTGGGAGCGTGAAGGTGGGTTCCAGAGAAGCAGGTCTGTCAGGGATCTGTGGCTTGACCATGACCTCGAGGGCCAGGGAGCCCAGCACAGCATGACGACGAAACACTCTGAACTCACAGTCAGCGAAGGCCCACAAGCAGCCATGGCCAGCAGAGCCTGGGAAGGCAGGGCCCCAATTCCCAGAGCTGTTCACTGTCCCCCGTCTCCTTGCTGCTCCCTGCTCTCTCCAGGTCCCAAACCACCGTCATGCAAGTGCATTCCCACTTTGAGCGCATCCTGAGTGCCCTCCCTGGCCCGGGCGAGGGGCTGCGGTATGAACGACTGCCCCGCTCCCCGCCTTCCCCGCCCTGCACACTCCGGTGACAGTCTCCCCCACAGCATGCAAGCCCCAGCTGTAAAGCGGCAGCCTCTGCCCTTCAAAACCAAAAGGGGCATGTTTTGCCATTTTAAGGGACAATGCCGGGTCAGCTCTGAAAGCAGCCTTACGCTTGTGGCAGGTGGGCTGGGATTAGGAGCGGGAGCAATACCAGCCCCTTCTGCGCCAACACCAGACTTGCCCTCCAAATATGAGCTGCCCCCCGGCTTGAGGGCCCGCCGGTGGGTAGAGCCCTACATGATCAGCCCACCTGGGGCAGTCACAGGCTGAAATTCGGGCCCCCCTGTCATCGATCCCAAGAGGCAGTGCAGCCTCCTTACCCCTGAGGTCCCTGGTAATGCGGCTTTCCCTTCTTTATACCGTCCTCACCCAGCAGGGACCACTGCTCCCATTTTGCAGGAAATGAAGGCCCAGGAAGTCCTATGACTCTCCCTAGACACCACCGCCCCCACCCAAGGTCCCCCAGCGAGCACTCTGTTTGCCCGGCTCTGCCTCTGTGCAGGTGACCGTTTCTCTCCTGGTCACAGCGGCCCTCAGGGATTCCCCATGAAGAGTCCCTGGCCAGGATCACCTTGCAGGCCTTCCATCTCTCACAGTGGAGGATTGTGCCAATACCCCCACATCCTGTCACCTTGCACCCACCAGCTCAGGAACCAGTGTTCCTCGCACTGGTTTCCTAATGTCTGCACAATCGCAAACACCAAGACTAATTTTCTCTCTGGAGGGGTACAGATGGAGATGTAGGGTTAGAACGAGCATGGTTATTAAATTTCCATATTCAGACGTGCACAACCACGGGCCTCAGGAGTCCTGAGAAGCCATTGCATTCCTGATAATTTCCTGATAATCAGATTTGCACTGCTGCGGCCGATTCTCGGCAGGTGGAACGGAGGCCCAGGTCCTTTCCCCATGTCAGCCCTGTGTCAGCGCAGCTCTGGGCGGCCTTTGAGTGCAGGCAGAAAGTAAAGAGGAATGGAGAGACGGATACCACCTCCTCTGAGAAGCCCTCCTGAGCCCCTAGGCATGATTAATTCCTGCCTCCATCGGGCTCTGTATTTCTTTGTGTGGGCTGTCCTGACAGCCTTAGAGAGGGTCCAGCTGGTACTACGGTTCTTGTGTACTTACCTACCCTCCCCAGACTGTGAGCAACCCAACCGCCGCTGAGCTGCCTGCTACTTCCCTGGTATCCTGGAGGTCTTGGCCAATCACCCCCCTCAGCGCCAGTGGTGAGCCCCTGAGCAAGCCCGGGCAGAGGGTCCAAGAGCCTGAGGACAGTGATGGGGTCAGAGATGGGCACCTGACCTAAGTTAGACCAATGAGATTCAGTCCTGGGATTTGTGCTCCAATGGCCAGAAAAGAGCATCCCTTCCCACAGGGGCTCTGAAGCTGGGTGGATGGAGGTCTCATCCGCAGGCAGCCACTCTGCTGTGCGTGGGAGCACATGCCTGCGACGAAGCCGGCTCTGAGGACGGCAGTGCTAAGCAACAGAGAGAAAGGCAGAGTCCTAATGATACCTCATGCGAAGCTCGGGTTCCAGCCATGTCTGAAGCCAGTGGCCTTCCTGAGCTTCCCGATTTCATTAGCCAATCAATCCCCCTTTTGTTTGAGCCAGTCTGAGATGCGTTTCTGCCACTCACAAGAGTCCTGGGTAAAACTCCCAGATTCCTAACTCACCTCTGGTTTATTGAGTGCCTTAGAAAGGGTACATACTGGGGCACGAGGCAATGGCGACTTGCTTGAGGTCATGGAGCTGCTTAGGGACAGAGCAGAGGCCAGAACTCAGGCTGCCTGGCTTGCAGACCATTCTCCCTAAGATGCACTCACGACCTCTCCTTCTCCCCTGCGCAGGGGTCCAGCACTGGCCCACACCCAAAGCCACCCTAAAGCCAACACATGGAGTGAGATGCTCATTCGGCAACATCCCCGCCCACTCTCAAGGCCTGGCAGGGTCCAGACCACAGACAAGCAAAGGTCCAAAAGAGAGGCGCCCCATAGCGCTTGGAGCAGACGCTGCTTAGAGCCTGCAGGTGGGTTTTTTCATCCACACTTGAATCTGGAGTCAGTGGGGAACCAGGGAGAAAGGGAAAGTCAATCTGTCCCTTGACTCAGCTATGCCACTGGAGAGTCAGCCTCAAGGACTCCCACCAGCTACTGTGCCCGCTGACTTCACTGGCAATGCCCCTCTGTCCTTGGACCCACACACTGGCCCAGGGAGGGAGGGTTTGTCCGTAATCACAGAGGATCACTGCCCACGGTGTAACTATCAGCCTGGCTCCTTGTCTGATGTTGGGATGTTGAGAGTGTGGTTGGAAATCCCGAGAATAATCTTTCTCCTTTGCTGGCTAACTTGTCGCTAGTTTTGTAATTTCCTCGAATTGTGGTTTTAGAATATAGTCCACATATGACAGTCATTCTTTGGTATTTGTTGAGACTAGCTTTGGGCTCACAAGTGATGGATTTTTTTAAATGTCCCACATACGCTTGAAAATACGTATTTAAATGATAAATGCAAGGTTAGGCTTCTCTCTGTGTTCATCCTATCAAGACCGATAAAGATGTTATTCATAATTTCTGTATCTTTACTCATTTTTTTGTCTCCAAGAGCTCTCGTGTTCCAGAAAGCTGTGGAAAAATCTCACGCTAAAACTGTAAATGCTTCCATTTCTTCTCATAATTCTGGGTACTTTCTGTATATTCTGAAATAATGTTGGTAGGGGACACAAGTCCAAGTATATCTTCCTTGTGAGTTGTTCCTTTTGCATGATGGAAGGCCTTGTTTCTCATTAATTCTGTCCAATAATAACATTGCTACACTGGCTTTCTTTTGGTTAGTCATTGTTGGATGTCCTTCTACTGTTTTGTTTTTTTTAAAGATTTTATTTATTTATTCGACAGAGATAGAGACAGCCAGAGAGAGAGGGAACACAAGCAGGGGGAGTGGGAGAGGAAGAAGCAGGCTCACAGCAGAGGAGCCTGATGCGGGGCTCGATCCCATAACGCCGGGATCACGCCCTGAGCCGAAGGCAGACGCTTAACTGCTGTGCCACCCAGGTGCCCTCCTTCTACTGTTTTAAACGAACCACTGTTGGCTGTACAAAGTTGGATGTGAGGTGTTGGTGGTGTCGCATTTTTTAATCTGCTCTGAAATTTTCTTGTAGCTATCCAGTGCAGCCCACTCACATGTATTATGATGACTGGAGTACTTAGATGCCCTCTATCATACTCTTTTGTGTTTTCCATTTACTCTGCTTTTTCTTTGCTGCTTTTTTGTCTCCTTTTCTGCTTTTTACTGGATTAATCATGCCTTTTTGTAAGATCTTTTTTTTTCCTTGAGAAGGAGAGAGGGGAGAGGGGCAGAGGGAGAGAGAATCTCAAGCAGACTCCCCGCTGAACACGGAGCCCCACGTGGGTCTGGATCCCACCACCCGGAGATCATGACCTGAGTCAAAACCAAGAGTCTGACGCCCAACCGACTGAGCCCAGGTGCCCTAATGGAGAGAGAGAAGCTTAAGCAGGCCCCACGCCCAGCTCAGAGCCTGATGTGGGGCTCGATCTCACAACCCTGAGATCATGACCTGATCTAAAATCAAAAGTCAGATGCTTAACCAACTGACCCACCGTGGTGCTCCAACCAGAGTTTTTCTTTAAAGATTCCTTTTCTACTGATTTCCAAGTCACACACTCTGTTTATACTATTGTAGCTAGTTCCCAGCATATTTTAATATGAATATTAACAAGGTTCCAGGTGAAGCAACGTCACTGTCGTCCACATCAATGACACAGAGACCTCAGAACACTTTGCTTCCAATCTCACCAAGTTGTTATGATCCAGCAGTTCAGTCCTATCTGTTTTTGAGTCCCCCAAACTGGCTGTTACTTAATGACTGGTTTTCATACACAACATTTCTTTAGACTTACCTACATAATTACCAAATTATTATCTCAAGTTACTCCTTAGGTCTTACCTTTTCCTTCTGGGCTAAACTCCATCTTAATGAAGCACACCCTTTCATGATCCTTTCGGGAAGGGTCTGTGAGCCATAGAGTCTCAGACTTTCTTTGTCTGAACATGTCTCTTTTCTGCTCTCACTCTTAGCTGGCTACAGAATTTCTGACTGACAATTATATACAGTGGCATCTTTATTGTATAGTTCCATTGTCTTCTGGCCGCCATTGTTACTAAGTCTGCAGTCAGCCTGGTCATTATCCTTGTATCGGTAATCTATCAATGCCATATGGGGTAATCTGTCAATGCCATAGGGCTGCTTTTAACATTTCTCTTTGTTTTTGGTTTTCTACAATTTCACTCATCATATGTAAGTGCAGATTTACTTGTTTTTATCTTCGGAGGACGGTTTGTTATCGATAGAAAGATTCATTGCTTGCATTAATTTGAGAAAACCCTCAGCCATTATCTCTTGGAACACTACTTCTCTCTTATTCTCCCCACCGCTATTCATCCTGGCATGGGTACGGGATGAATGTTGGACTTTCTCATTTGATCTTCTGTGTCACCTAATCTCTCTCATTTCCCCTCTCTTTATCATTTGTACTGCATTTGAGATAATTTCATCACTCATGCTCCCTGACCTGTGTCTGACCTACGATTTAATCCATCCGCTATGTTCAGTTCAGTGGCTGTCTTTTTTTCATTTCTATAAATTCAATGTACTTCTTTTTGAAATCTTTTTTCTCTTATTATTGGATCCAGTTCTTTCCTTATTGCTTCTTTTCATTTTATTTCTATAGTACATTTACATTTTCTCCAGCTCTTAATATTCTAATCCTATATGCTGCCTCTTCCTCGTGGTGATTCTTCATATCATATCCTTTGTGATTTTTGGATTGAATTTATCTATAGCAGTCCCATGGATGTCAGTTATGAAAGGATTTCTATTAAAAGTTTCATATTTGCTTCGGCAAGGTGTCCAGGAGGGACTATATTTTTACATCAATATCTCAGCTGGGAAGTCCTCTACCATATATTTAAATTCAGACTCTACATGGAAAGCTGTCATGGGCACAGGGCTTCAGTTTTTCATTGATTTGTTCAGTTGACTGAGTCCTAGACCCAAACATGTCTATGCTGAATGAAGCCAAAGTGCCTGGTACACTGTAGGGGAGGGTGTCCAAAGGCTTGAAGGGATTGGGATGCTGGTGTGGGTTTACCGTGTGAGCCTGGCTCACCCACCCTACAACCATGATCCTTGGGAGGATCCAGAGGACACTCCCTGCACCAAGGCTCTGAGAAATTCTTTGCCGGGAGTTGCGTGGCATCTTTGAAGGTCTTTATAGTGGTTGTTCTCTGCAGACCAGGGATGATGGTGGCATCAAACTGGGCTTCCTGAATTCAATAGGAAAGCTGAAATCCTAGGAAGCAGAGGCCAAAGGATGGTATTCAATCACCAGAGACAAGGTTAGCATGGTTTCTGTAATGAACAACAGAACCAAGTGCCTGACAAGCAGAGATGTCTGGTGTTGGCATCCATAGGACTGAGAGAGATGGGCACCCCGCTACTGACTTCATTTGTATAAAGAGGAAAGCTCTAGGTCAGGTGAGCAAAGCTTTAGCTTGAATGAGCACAAAAGAGTCAAAGCCCCTCAATCCCTCCCAGACTTTAGCCAGAGGCGCAGAGGCCCTGAAAATAATGCTATATACCAAACCAGAGCTCAGTGCTTAAAACATCATTTACTCTGCTCATAAATCTGCATTTTGGTCAGGGCTCAGTGGAAAGAGCTCATCTCTATTCTACTTGGCATCTGCTGGGCAACACAAAGGCTGGGGGCTGAACTCATCTGAAGTCTCATCCAGAAGTCTGGCTGTTAAAGCTTCGAGAGTGTAAACACGTAAACAGCTGAGGGCTTGAACCACTGGGCCCCTCAACCACCTCTCTCTATCTTGATGTGGCCTTCACATGTGCTCTCTCCAGAATGGCAGCCTTGGGGTAGCTGGTAGACTTCTTGTATGTTGGCTCAGGATTTCCAAGGCACATGTCACACATATGCATGCATGTGTGTGTATATTTGTGTGTGTAATAAGTGTATGTGTGTATATATACATGTATATCTGTGTGTGTGTGTGTGTAAAGAGAGAGAAAGAGAACCATATGGAAACTGTATTGCTTTTTATAACCTAGCCTCATGCCAACCATCACTACTGCCTTTGTATTAGTCAGGGTTCTCTAAAGAAACAGAACCAACAGGATATATATAGATAGACAGAAGAGGAGATTTATTACTGGAATTGTCTCACATGGTTATGGAGGCTGAGAAGTCCCACGATGTGCCATCTGCAAGCTGGAGAACCAGGAAACCCAGTGGTATCATTCAGTCTGAGTCTAAAGGCCTAAGAATGGAGGCAGGGAGAGGTGGGGGAGCTAATGGTGTGAACCCTGATATGAGTCGGAATGCCCAAGAATCAGGAGCGCTGGTGTCTGGGAGCAGGAAAAAAAATGGACATCTCACCTTAAGCAGACTGAATTTGCCCTGCCTCTGCTTTTCTGTTCTACTCAGGCCCTCAGCAGAATGGATGCTACCCACCCAAACTGGGGAGGACCGTCTGATTTACTCAATTCACCATTTCAATTGCTAATCTCTTCCAGAGACTCCCTCCCAGACACACCCAGAAAGAATGTTTTACCAGGGATCTGGCATCCCTTCACCCACTCACACTGGCACATCAAATTCACCATCACAGCCACGTTCTGTGTTTTAGAATGGACCGGCCCAGATTCAAAGGAAGAGACCAGAGGCCCCACCACGCAGTAGGGGGTATCTCAACGTCATATCCTAAAGAAGACCGTGTGAGATGAACTACATTCCACAGAGCCATGTTTGGAAAACACAATCTGCCACAGTCCCCTTGAGAAAGAACTCTGCTACCCTGAAATACCTTCCACCAGGTAACCAGGTTTTGCTTTGGAGAAGGGGAAATAACCAGACTTCTAGAGATTACTGGACACTGGCTCTGAACGGACACCCAAGTGGCTGTGGCGCTTTGATGAATGGAGAACAGGCATGAGCTCAACAGCATGCACCTCCACTCCTTAAGGCTTGTCTGGTGACAACGTCTCCATTCCCCAAGGGGACCAGCCAGTGATCTGGTGACAAGCTGATGACCTTGGATCACTTCCATCATGGAAGCCATAGCAATGTTTTCTCATTGGAATAGAGGATTTAAATATGGATGTGCCTTTCCTGCTGCCCATGCTTTTGCTAAAACCACCATCCGTGGACACACTGAATACCCAAGTCACAATCGTGGTGTTTACTGGAGAGTCAGTGTAGGGAGGAGACAGTGCCGTCCACAAATGAAAATGAAATGTGGACAAATTGTAGAATTAATATCGAATCTTCATCTCTTTCAGACTTATCAAGGGTCCTGTCTGGCAATTTGAGACCAGCGGGCGTTATGTTTCAGGGAAGAATTAGTTAAAAGAATGCTGCCCCACCATACCACAGATGAAATTATGATGACAGATGAGCTGAAGGAAAATAAAATGCCTTCTAATTTATTACAGGAAAACATTTCTTCAACTGTCCACCAAGCTTTCTCCAAGTTGCAGACCTGGAAACATGTTGATCACTTGATTCCATTTTTTAAAAAATCCATCATAACTTTTATTCTCGCAGCCACACTCAAAACAGTGCCTATGTCCCGGGGTTGCACCACACGAAATAAATCTGAACTCTTCCCCAGGAGCTGAAGCTGTGCATGGCTCAGATTCCTGGCGGGAAGTCAGCTTTCTGTCCGTCCATTTCAAATGGACTCCTGTCTGGATCCTGGCCCCAAAACCACCAGGGGACCTGCCTCTGACCTCCTGGCCAGCTCCTGGCTGCCCTCCAAGTGGCCAAAAAGCACTCTGATGTCAGCTCTGTCCCTGACAGGTGCCAGTGCTATGGCTTCGGGCTCTCCTATTCCTCCGGAAACAGTTCTGTCTGTTCTCTCGGCCACTGGCAGTCAGACCTGGCTCATCACGGCACTGCCCAGGCCCGGCCTCATTCCTGAAGTAGGAATGTTGGCTTGTGGGGCTAGGTCTGTTTGCTTTCTTAAAGTCTCCTTGCCAGGTAAGTTCAGACCCAGCTTGTCCTTGAATAGAAGTGTCAGCAGCTGCAGAAAGGGTCTCAAGATGGTGATATGCACTCATTCCTCCCTCGATTCGCTCAATCGCCTTTCACTAATTCTAATGATACATGGTCTCAGAGCTGTGGGCTGAAAAAGGAGCAGGGAGGTCCTACTGAGGAAGAGGACAGTAGCAAGTGGTAATAGTGTAGCACAGAAGTATGAGTTACTAACTCCACATGGTGGGGGGGGCCCATGGGGTATCAGGGAAGTTGTACTAGTCAGTTGTCCCTCATATGCAAGGAGGAGAACCCCATTTCAAACCAGCTCAAACAAAAAGGAGATTTGCTGGCTCACCTAACTGGGAAGTCAGGAGTATCTGCTTCAGGTATAGCTTGATCCAGAGGCTGGAGCAATGTCGTCATTCAGGCTCTGTCTGTATATGGTTTTCTTCTGCATAGAAGTGCTCTTTTTATGCAGGCGAAACGGTCACCAGCAGCTGCAGACTCATGGCATCACAGGTAAGCAGGGACAGCAAAAAGAACGCTTCTCTCTTGCAACATTCTACCAACCTCAGGGAGGAATCTGATTGGTCCTGTTTGAGTCACATGCCCATCCCTGATCCAGTCTCTGTGGCCAAGAGGGGTTGGATCCTCTGAGTGATCAGCTTGTGTCATATGCCCACCCCTCCGGCAGGGGCAGAGCTGTGATTGAAGCCCTACCAAACTACAAAACATGAGGGAGTTCTCCAGAGGAACTCGAAGAAGGCGTGTGGGAAAGCATGGTAGGCAGATGAAACTCGCTTTCCCAATCAAGTGCTGAAGGTCTCACTGAGGAGGCTGCATGTGAGCTGGGCAGGATTTACTGGGGAGATGGAGGAGAGCAGAGGGAAGAGGTATGGGACAGGAGTGACCCCAGAGAGTGGCTGAGAAGGAGAGCGCCACAGGCTGAATGTTTGTGTTCTCCCTAAATTCCTAAATTGATGGTATTAGGAGGTGGGGCCTCTGGGTGGTGATTAGGTCACTAGGGTGGGGCCCTCATGAATAGGATTAGTGCCCTGATAAAAGAGAGCATGTGAGGACAGGGAGAAAATGGCCATCTATAAATGAGGAAACAGACACCCCCACAAGAGACTACATCTGTTGGTGCCTTGATCTTGGGACTTTAAGCCTCCAGAACAGTGAAATAAATTTCTTTGGTTTATAAGCCACCCAATCTATGACATCGTGCTATCATAGCAGCCCGAGCGGAGACAGAGGAAAGCAGAGGAGACATCACCCAGTGCCGTCTGCCTGCCTCACTCTACCCCTCATCTCTCCAGGGCTGTCATGAAGTTTGAATCTGGGGGGTGGGGACTGTGGGTGCAGTGGTGAGAGGTGAAGAAACATACAGAACCCAGACTTCCACTTGGGCTGTTTTGAAAAAGGAATCTGGCACCACAAAATCCCAGCTGAAAGCACACTCATGCGCAGCATGAGGGACCCAGTGGGAAGCAGGAGCCAAACGAGCAGGTGCAGCTCCCGAGACCTTTCTGGCAGGTGCGCCTGGTCCCTGCAGGGAGCTGGCTGCAGTCTCCGGGGACAGGAGGGGACAGCCACTGTTGGGCTTTAATAGCAGAGGCAGCAGCACAGACGAGCCCAGAGCACACGGTTTGGAATCTAGCATCCTGGATTTGAATTTTGTTTCTTTTTTCAAAAATAAGTAAATATACAACTATACAAAAAAACCCACTCATAATTCCACCACCTAGAGATGACCACTGCATAGCATAGCAATTTTAGGTAGATCCTTCTATACTACATTTATTTTCTTACAAATATATATGTATGTGTATTATAATAAGCTCTATGCCCAATGTGGGGCTCAAACTCACAACCCCAAGATCAAGAGTCATATGCTCTACCGACTGAGCCAATCAGGTGCTCCTACAAATTTCTATATTTTTCGTGCAACATATATAGAGACAAATGTATGTACCAACTGTTTTATATGACAAAGGGGGGTCCTACTGTTTCATGATCTTTTTAACAGGGATATGTATTAACATTTTTCCATGCCTGTCCTTTCATTTAGCCATGAAGAATCTGAGGTCCAGAGGAGGAGACTTGCTGTTGTCACACAGGTGGGTCAGCGAGCTCCCCCCGAGCTGGCTCACTCAGGGCCCTTTCCAGTCCGCACTGCTGCCATGTGGAGAGTTCCCTTCTGAACATGACACTTGTGTTCAACATGCCTCAGACTCCCCCAGAGGATTCCAGGGCTCACGCGCCCTCAACCTCACAGCAGCCTGCGGGGCGATCACATGACTTCCTGGCCAGGACTCTGGGCCTCGCCTCCCCTCGCCCTCCAGCTAGAGCCAGTCATTAGGCAGACGGATGGCCCTAGACTTTACCTCTGGCCTACAGACAAGGTGTGGTTGGTTCAACCAAAGGCCATGGGTACACGCTGAGCATTTCCAGACAGTCAGGATTCATCTTTGGGCTGTCAGGGGACACATGGTGTGTTCTTCCTGTGGCTGGACAATGAATACGCTTTGGCTCCAGGAAGGGAGCTATTCATCAGCAAAATGTCACATCAGTGGACATCAGGGGCTCTGACATGCATCCAGCCTCCTGGGATTCAGCTCCATCACGCTGAACCTTTCCCAGAGCTAGGGCAAGAGTAGCAATTCAAGGACAACAGGGGACACACCCAAGAGGACTGCAGTCCACTGAGACCAGGGAGGAAGACCACAGGAGAGTCAGGGCCCACGGGTTAAGAGCGCTGGCTTCAGAGCCTATCAACCTGGGATCAAAGTCCCTTCCAGCCCTTGCTGGCTGTGTGACCTTGGATGTGTTCATTCCCTCTCTGAGCCTCAGATTATCCATAATACCTATCTCCTGGGTTGTTGGAGATTAAATTAGGTGACAGCATAGAGCTCTTAGCACACTGCTGGACACATGACCCACAATCAATCATTGTTTAGCTGGTGGTTTTGAGAAAGGAAAGATACCATGTAAGTGAGTACAGGTGCATGATAGACATACCACACCCCAGTCTATGCGTTAATCATTCTCTAAACTGGACTCTACGTAGCCTGCCTTCTTAAACAGAGGATTCAGAATTAACAGCACCAAGTGATTATAACCTGCCCCCATACAGTAACACTATAGAGGCGACTGGGTGCGAGTTGAGTTATTTGGTCAAATGCTAAATGGCCCAACCCAAGGTGACTCTGTTCTAACAGTACCCATATGAGCTTCTACAGTTTGCTGGTCTCCTCCCTCAACATCATTCCCTCCTCCATCACCACCAGCTTATGGCCTGAGCTGAGAAACCAGATAAAAGGGCCCGTTACAAATGTACGTAAAGTACGAGTTCATAGGTTCTCAGAGAGGACCCAACTCTTCTGCACGGAAAAATGCTTTCGTAGAACTCTGAGATTGTTACCCAAGGCCTCTGACTCACTTCCTGCTCCTCAGCCTCATCCTGGATGGCTGAGGTTTTGAGGGTCAGACCCCCCAAAAAGTGACCATTATTATGCTCATCTGATGTGACCGCTCACATGGAGAGTGCTTCGAGATATTTTACATATAGAATTACCATCACTGAAATGATTGCCGTCTTCCTTTAGCATTTTTCTAGAAATTAGACAGAGATTTCATCTGAGTTGGACAAAAGCCTCTGAGGAGCTGGGTTTCTTGTTCCAGCCCGTAAGGACACTCTGAAGACAATGAGGAAGTTATCCCGAGGACAGCCAATGCGTGGCCTCTTCAAGACAGCCTGTGTTTCCGTATCACATGATCGCTCAGCTTGTTCTCCTCAACTCACTCTGTTCCCAGGCATGTTCCTCGGTGTCTTTATCCTGCGCTCATGGAGCCCTCAGCCAGCAGACATTTGCAAAGCTTTACACTGTGCCAGGCCCTAGGATGGGCACCAAGGTCCTTGCCTCCAGAAGCCCCCATCTGGGGAGGGGAGCAGACAGGTAGCAGAAGTCAGTCCTACCTTGTGACCAGGATGTAGCAGGTATGAAGTCCCTGGGCCCTCTGATGAAAGTGACCAGCTCTTCCCCTGTAGGAAAGGGGGAAGCTTGACTGAAGAGAGAACATCCGAGCTGAGCTTTGAATGCCAAAAAGGAGGGAGGAAAGGTCCTGGCAGAGCAAAGAGCTTGAGTAAACGCACAGCGATGTGAACATTCACAGCTTGTCTGGAGCTCAGGGAGACCTGGGGCAGAGGCTGAGGCCAGTGTGCAAAGGTCCCATCAGCGTCCAACAACCATCATAGAGACAGTCCGAGCAGGACTGGAAAAGGACCCAGGAATCCCCTGGGGTCCCTTACCACTTGGCTGGAGCTGATCCCAGGAAGTCCCCAGCCCTGCTTTAAGATTCAGGAACTCAAGGTCCCCCATCAATCAGGTCCACCCTAGACCCGGGCAGATCTTCCAGAGTCTGTGACCACCTGCTAGAGGCAGCACGTGTGGTCAGGCTCCAGCCCCGAGTTCCCGTTTCCACAGAGCAGCTGATCCTCTGGCCAAATACGCTAAAAATAATCTCGGGTAGATTTCCAGACCAGACTCTGACGCATCCAAACCAAAAAGACTCAAAGATTTTGCACAGTTGATGAAAACTAAAATATCAACAGGCTGCTCCAGGTCTCGGAGCACTCTGCCCGACCCGTGATTCAGCAAGAGATACTTGTTCCCTGAGCACCTGCCAGACGCAGGAGGAGAGCAGGGAGTGTGACACCAACCCTTAAATAAACCAGGGTTCATCTGTTCAGCAGCTAACAAGAGTGAGGTGGCTCTCTATATATGACCTGGAAAGCTCCTGAGGCACATCAAATGTTAAAAAGGCAAATTGCAGAATACACAGGATCTCAGATACACTAAATTTCAAAGACTGTGTGAGTGTCCATAGAAATGCACGCCCCACTCCCAACAACCCTGTGCAGTAGGAGCATGAACCCCACGCTGCAAGTGCCATTATTAAGGTTCTGTGAGGTTAGGTCATTTGACCAAATGGCTAAACTGCAGAACTGGAATGTAATCACACCACCACTAGGACTTCCTAGAACTGGAATAATACACATTAACTCATTCATTCATTCAACATACATGAATTGAATGTCCACTGTGTTGCCTGACACTATTTTCACCTCTGGAGAAAAAAAATGTTGAAGGATACTGGAGCGCCTGGCTGGCTTGGGCAGTAGAGCATGCAATTCTTCTTTTTTTTTTTTTTTTTTTAAGATTTTATTTATTTATTTGAGAGAGAAAGAGAGAATGAGTGGGAGGAGGGGCAGAGGGAGCAGTAGATCCCCTGCTAAGCAGGGAGCTGGGGGAGGGGGGTTCCCAGGACCCCAGGATCATGACCTGACCCTAAGGCAGACACTTAACCGACTTGGCCACCCAGGCACCCCAAGCATGCAACTCTTGATCTCAGGGTCCTGAGTTCGAGCCCCAGCTTGGGCGTGGAACCTACTTTAAAAAATAATGACGGAAAACACAAATGAAGTCCCTACTCTCAGGACTCTTCTGGTCAGGGATTGCCTCCGGGATGGAAGTGATAGAGGGTGGGAGTTGGGCAGATGAAGGAAAGTATTAGCCTTGTCTGTACTGTTTGAGTTTTTCAAAATTGGAATTAACCCTCTATTTGAATAACTAAACTGTACTTGTAAGATTTTCACTAAAAGGTCCTTTTGCCTTTGGATGTATTTACTCTCCAGGCCTACTGTCCAGCTGCCAAGTGCTCATTTCTGGTAAGTTTAGCTTATTTATTTTTTTACATTTAAATTCAATTTAGTTAACATACAGTATACTATTAGTTTCATGGGTAGAATCTAGTGATTCATTAGTTGCATGTAACACCCAGTGCTCACTACATCAAGTGCCCTCCTTCATGCCCATCACCCTGATAAATTTTGTTTAAATTACCACAACAGTATTGTGCATTCAGAAAAGTAAACTACAGGGACATCTGGGTGGCTCAGTCGGTGAAGCGTCTGCCTTCGGCTCAGGTCATGATCCCAGGGTCCTGGGGTCGAGTCCCCCATTGGGCTCCTTGCTCGGAAGGGAGCCTGCTTCTCCCTCTGCCTGCTGCTCCCCCTGCTCGGGCTCTCTGACAATAATGGCCACCCAGACGTGTGAATATGCCACCCTACACGGCACAGGGGAATGAAAGCTGGAGATGGAATCAAGGTTGTTAACCAGCTAATCTTAATCGAAGGACATAAGCCTAGATTATCCAGGTCGGCCCAATTAATCCCAAGCATCCTTGTCCACGAAAGGTGGAGGCAGGAGCATTAGTATGAGAGACTTGAATTAAGAGACTCAATTGGCCATTGCTGGCTTTGAAGGTGGAAAGTCTGTCTGACTCCAAAGCCCAGCTCTTCACACAACCCTATATATGTGGACATTAAAAATTGTGACCCTGTGTTTTCATATGACAAATACGTTCTGGAATATACGAGCCATATACTTTTGTTGGGGAGAAGTATTTGCCATGAATAGTTGTTTGTTGCTGCCATTTAACGTTTATTGTTGTAACTTTTTTACACATTTTCAAGTTGTCTGGTCTGGTGCTTTTTCCTTTGGGATTGCGTCCATCATCTAAATGCTATGAAAGACCCTTCCAGTTGAGAGATGGGGGAAATGTTTACACGCATTTCATTCTAAAGTTGTGTCATTTCATTTCTTAAATTTAACTCTTTGGTTTATAATTTCATTATGACCAAGAGTTGCTGACCATGAGGGAAAAGTTCCCTGCAACACTGTAAAGCTGTGAACAGTGCCAAATAACTCCCCAGGAGACATTCAAGTTTGGCCAAAAGCAATCCCAAATGTGACACACCTAAATTACAAGCATTCTTGCTGTGTCCAGCAGGGCTCCTCACACAAGCAGGCCCAGGTTCAGATTTCCTTGTCTTCCAGTTCTTACCATCAGAGTAGATGCTGGTAGTTTTCCTGGACCTCCTCACCCCACCACACCATCTTCAACCTCACTCGGAAACAAGGGTCTGACCGTGGGGCTCCCTGTGCTCCCTTTCCCTACCTGTGATCTGCCACCACCAGGAGGAAGGATAGAAGTTCCTCGAAGCCACCCTAACTGCTGACTGGTGTCTGCCTTGGTGGAGACGACCAATCATCAAAGAGGGGATGTATGGGGGTGCTGGGTGGCTCAGTCGGTTAAGCATCTGCCTTCAGCTCAGGTCATGATCCCAGAGTCCCTGGATGGAGCCCCGCGTCAGGCTCCCTGCCCCCTTGCCCCTCACCCTGCCCGTGTGCTGTCTCTCAAATAAATACATACATAACAATCTTTAAAAAAAAAAAAAAAGAGGTGATGTATGTATACACCACCAGATTGGCAACATCCAATATTCTGTTAATGTTAAACGTTGACAAGAGTGTGGTGGAACTGGAACTCTTGGGGGCGCCTGGCTGGCTCAGTCAGCAGAGCATGTGACTCTTGATCTCAGGGTTGTAGGTTCGAGCCCACGTTGGGTGTAGAGATTACCTCAAAATAAAATCTTTCAAAGAATGATGTGGTGGAACTGGAACTCTTGTACACGGCTAGACGGGGTGACATTCGTACAATCTATTTGGAAAATAATTTGGCATTATCTAGTGAGGCTGAAGCCACACATAACCTGGGACTGGGCAGTCAACGTGCATTTCCCACATCAGACTCTTTAGTCTCTTGTTTATTGGCCAAATTTCCTCTGTTATCAGTAACTTTTCACCAATCTTTCTTCCGGTTGCATGAATCGTATCAACGTTTTAGGGGTTCTTTTACATATTCTGGGTGCAAAGACCCTTCCTTATCAATAACATGTATTGCAAATAGCTCCTCTCAGTTTGTGACTTGTCGTTTTACTTACTATATGGTGTCTTCTGAGGAACGGGCATTCTTAATTAATATTTATTAATGTCATAGTTAGTGGGGTTTGTGTTTTAAGAGATCTTTTCCTGCCCTAAAGTCATAAGGATATTTTCCTACGTTATCTTTTAAAAGCTAGACTTTGGGGGCGCCTGGGTGGCTCAGTCAGTTAAGCGTCTGCCTTCAGCTCAGGTCATGGTCTCAGGGTCCCGGGACGGAGTCCCGAGTCCAGCTCTCTGCTCAGCAGGGAGTCTGCTTCTCCCCCCCTCTACCCCCTCCCCGCCCCGCTCGTGCGCTTGCTCACTGGTATTTTGTTTCAGATTTTTGTGTTCACAACTGAGCTTGGCTCGTATTTTCCCTTCTCATACGTGTTGTTTTTTATCAGGTCGCACTAGCCTTGTAAAATGAATGAGAAAATGATTCTTTTTTTTCTAAACTCTAGAACGGTTTGTGTAGAACTGAAATTAATTATTCCTTGAAAAATAGAACTTCTCTTTAAAGTCAACTGGAGAAAAAAAAATAAAGTCAACTGGATCTGCTGTTTTGTGAGAAGATTTTTAAACTCTGATTCAGTTTATATAAATGTTGCAGAACATCGAGGTTTTTAAATTCTTCTTGGGGCACTTGGGTGGCTCAGGCAGCTAAGCATTGGACTCTTGACTGTGGCTCTGGTCATGGTCCCAAGGCCCATGGTCCCAGCCCGAGTCAGGCTCCCATGCTCAGCAGGGAGCCTGCTTGAGATTCTCTCCCTCCCTCGGCCCTTCGCCTCCTCAGATACATACACACATACATACGTACACTCTTCTTGAGTTCTTGTTTTCCAGCAATTTTTCCATTTCATATATTTTCAGACTTAATGAAGCATCAAGTCACAAAACTGTTCATTTTCATGTCTTTTATTCTTGATAAACCCTGCCAAATTAATTGCATTAGTCTAAGAATCCACTGTTTAGCTCTGTCAGCCATCTATCGTATCTTCGTTCCCCATTTCGTCAATTCCTCCACTTATCTGCATTATGTTCTTTTCTAGTTATTGTCTGCTGTTCGTTTCTAACGAAATGGAATTGCGGCCAGAAAATCCGATGTGACGCCAGTCCTCTCAATTTTGTTAATACTTGCTTGATGGCACAGAATCCGGTCAACTTTTATAAATGTGCTGAGTGCTGGAAAAGAATGTAAATTCTGCAATTACTGAAAGCAGTGTTTACCTACGATTTTATATAGTGACTGGTATATATGTATGTATGTAGGCACATATAAAGTCCAGCTTGTTCACTGTCATTTAAATCTCCTATATCCTTATTGATATTTGGTCAGATTTTCATTCGTATGCCTTGAAGCTAAATTAGTAGGTATGTGCTAGTTTAGAATTGTTGTATCTTCCTGGTAAATCGAACCTTTTACATTACGTAGCCACCCTTCTAGCCCTAGTAAAGCTTTTTGCCATCAAGCCTATTTGCCTGCTGTCAGCATAACTACGTCAGTTTCCTTTTCAGGAAGCTTCTCTCCTCCTTTTCTCTTTAACTTTTCTGCAACCTTACATTTTATGTGTGTTTCTGACAGAGGACATATAGCTGTTGTTTGTTTGTCTGTTTGTTTGTTTGTTTGTTTGAGGTAGGCTCCACACCCAGCGTGGAGCCCAACGCGGGGCTTGAACTCACGACCCTGAGATCAAGATCCAAGCTGAGATCAAGAGCTGGATGCTTAACCAACTGAGCCACTCAGCCGTCCCTATAGAGCTGTTTTTTAAAATCCAGTCTGAAATTTTGCATTTTAACCATTTTGTCCATTTACATTTATTATAAGGAATTTTATGTTTGGATTTATTTCAACCATCTTATTGCAGACTTCCAATTTGTTCTACCATTTCCATGATGATTTTCCTTCTGTCACGCTTTCTTCCGTAATGATTATTTTCCCTCATTCCACTTCTCTACATCCACTATTATACCCTCTGTCTTTTTAAGTGGTTCCACACACACACACACACACACACACACACACACATGACCTATCAAAATCTAAATTTAATGAACACTGATGTTAAGAATTTTCTTCAAAATGATCCACAGCGTGGGAGATGGAGTGAAAAATCGGTGTGGAGATATGATTCATCATATATTAAGGGTAAATTGGGTTAGAGTTCTTTATACCATGACCTTTACTTTTGTAATGCTTGAAATTTTCCATAAGTTAAAGAATATTACAGTTGTCAGTATCTTCACCCTCCTCCTGAGCGAGACAAGGATTGTAGAGCATTTATTCCAGTGGCTCCAAGGTACACGCCACCGTTGCTGGGGTTTGTTGTTGTTGTTGTTGTTGTACTTGGCTGTTGTTTTGCTTAATTTAACCACAAATTAAGTGACATCATCATCATCACTTTTAAGTTTGTTTAGAGTACCTGACACATATACTACTTCCTCTGCTCACCATACCTTCCTGCAACTGTGACCCTTCCATCCGC
The DNA here is from genome assembly GCF_017311325.1 of Ursus maritimus. NCBI lineage: Eukaryota > Metazoa > Chordata > Mammalia > Carnivora > Ursidae > Ursus > Ursus maritimus. The sequence continues at coordinate 12,198,032 of NW_024426885.1, read as the reverse complement.
CTGAGGGATTCACACATACTTCGTGGGGCCCCCTCACCCCACAGCTTCCCCTGCACTGTGTCAAGTCCCGACTGGCAAAGGAAACCTACGTTTCCCAGCCCAGCTGACCTCTGGATATGCTAAGGTCTTGGGACTCACGACATTCCTTTGCTAAGGAGTTCCCCAGTCCTCTGGGAGGAGGCAGAATATTGGCCCCAAAAGATGTCTCCATCCCACTTCCCAGTCCCTGGGAATGCGTTACCTTAGACGGCAAAAGGGAATGAAGGTTCCGGGTGGAATTGAGGTTGCTAATCCGATGGCACTCACGTGGGGGAGATTAGCCTGGATTATCAGGGTAGGTCCACTGTAATTACACGGTGGAAGAGGGAGGCAGAAGAAAAAAGAGAGGTAGCCGGTGAGAGGGACTTAACCTGCTGTTGCTGGCTTTGGAAAAGGAAGGGGCCATGAGCCCAAGGAACGCAGGCCGCCTCTAGAAATGGCAAGGAAGCAGATACTCCCCGAGAGCCTCCAGCTCTGCAGACACCTTGACTGTAGCCCAGTGAGACCCATGTCAGACTTCTGACCTCCAGAACAGTAGGAAAGGAAGTACTTGTTGTTTCAAGCCGCTAGGCTGGCAGTAACATGTTACAGCAGTAACAGGAAGCTAATACCCCCCCACCGAAGCACCATCACCTGTCTGCTCCATGAGGTCAGAAGGACCTCAGTCCCAGGCCGTGACGGTGAACACACAAACTTTAGAGCTAGAGAGGCCCAAGAAACCGCTCAGGCCAGCCAATTATTTTAAATAAAACTAAGTTCAGACAATGGAAATGACTTGCTCGAGGCTAAGCAATTTATACCATCCTAGGCCACCACCCTACTTTCTGCTTCCTAAGCCAGAGACGCCCCAGGAACAGACACCACTGCCAACTCACTCATCATCATGGCCAGGTACCGTCAGGGCCCAAGACATCCCGAGGGAACTCGGGACAGCTGGGAAAACACAAGCGTCAGCCAGGTAGGACCAGGAGAAGGGGTCTAAAATGACAGAGACGGCGATTCACCCAGGACTACGAGAGCAGACCTGTGCCAGACGCCCACCTGGTCAGCTCAGTCAGGGAGACGCTTTCACCTGGAGCTTTAAAAAGGCCCCTTGGGCACGCAGCGAATGGCATACTTGAGGCCTGCTTTCAGGAAGCTTAGCATTTCATGCCTCTGCCTAGAGCCAAAGCTTTGGGCTTTGGGCAAATTAGGAAAAGGTACTTCTTCCACAAGACATCTTTATCCATCTGTCAGAAAAAAACTGTCATAATATACTGATTCCATTAGAAAACGATACTTTCCTCCACATCCGCCAGAAAACTATCTGAGATTCACTCATAGGTATTACCACATCTATGAAGTAAAAGGTACCCCCTTGGATGCCAAGCCCTTGTGCAGTGCACAACCTGCAGGAGTGTACCCAGCAGCCCTGCTTGGCTGGCTGGTCTCATCCCCTTCACTGACCTTATCTTCCCCCCACCCCCACTCCAGGCCTCAGGCCCACTAGAGAACAGCCTTGACCTTCTAATTCACCATTTTATGCATCACTGGAGAACAATCTTGACCTTATAGTTTATCATTTTATGTATGACTCCTCACTAGAGGCCCCAGCTTTTACTCCTCCCCTCCTGCAGACAGCAGGCGTTGAAGAGGAGCAAGAGAAGGCCAATGGTCTCATTTAGGGAAACACCTGAGATAGGGGGCAGGATTTGTGAATTCTAACTGAATGGAATGTCCACGGGCCAGGAGACCATTCAGGCCCCAGCACAGACCACGGAGAAATCCCACCCAGTAGCTGGGAGAAGGGAGTAATACACTCTGAGCTTCCTCAAACCTCATTTTCCTTTCTGTGAAATGGGTATGACTGTAGGACTGCTGGGAAGGTCTAAGAAAGGACAGGAATTCATGCTTAGTGCCTTGAAAGGGCTTCCTATCTGTGAGCTATTGTTATTACTATTATTCCCAGTATCATTGACCCCAGGACATCTGCCCTCCAGGCTCTCAGCCTTGGGGCAGAACCTGCTTTTAAACAAAACTGGGACAATCTGCGTTTCTAAGAGACCACATGGCTGGGAGGAGCGGGCGAGTGTTAGAAAGAGAAAGCATTACTCACCGAACCAAAGTCCGAACCAAAGTCCTCGATACTGGATTACTAGAAAAATCCAACCTCTTTCAACCAGAACTGGTTTTGTTGGGGGACAATTTCTGACACACACTGGAATGAGCCCAGATTTGCCTCCCGGTGGCTCTTTGCACTGTCTCCTTCCAGCTGGCCGCCTCCACCCCTTCGCCCCACGGCTAGAGTGCGACCAGGTACTTCCTGTGTCCTAAGCCTTCGTCCACACCAGGAGGGCAATCACAGAACCCACCTCACGGGGCAGCTGTGTAGCGGGGTGGGGGGGTCCGTGAGGTGATACTGTAAAGCACCTGGTCTGAAGGGGTATCTTATTACTCTCAGCTGGGAGACTCTGGCGCACGACAGGGCAGGCGACAGAGGAGACACTACAAAGCCCCTGATCCCATTGCCTTTGTTTCTTCCCACCCCTGTCCATACACCCACAATTCTGACATGGCTGTCCCCTCCATCTGGCCAGAGTATCGAATCCTACCTTTCCGACAAAATTACCAAATGCATTTTTTTTCATATTACTACGTGTTTCAGTTAGAATGAAATTCAGCTGTAAGTAAAATCCCTGCCCAGCAGTGGCTGAATCAATAAAGTTGTTTAATTGTCTTGTGTCACAAGTCACCAACTCATCCACAAAAACGTCCCCAAAGCTTTTTTTTTTTTTTAATAACTTTTCCAGGGCCTCCTGGGTGGCTCTGCTGGTTAAATGTCCGACTCTTGATCTCGGCTTAGGTCTTGATCTCACAGTTGTGAGATCGAGCCCCACGTCAGGGCTACATGTGGAGCCTACTTAAAAAATAAATAAAATAACTTTTCCGGTCAGCCACCCCCAGTGTGCCAGCTTCTGGTCCTCGAGACTTACCACCTCAGGGCTGCCTCAGCTCCGTAACCTGCCAGTGGCTGGAAGAAAAGGAAGCTCCTGGTCTTTGTTTCTTTTTCTTTTTAAACAAGGGAGCAAATTCCTCCCAGACTCCTCCTAACAGACCTCCCCTTACATTTCAGGGACCAGAACTGGGTCACCAGCCCCCTCCTAAACCAATCATGCCCCAGGGAAATGAGATCTGTCTGGCTGGATTATACCTGTCACAGCTCCACCCCGGAGGCCGAGGCAGAGACTCGTCTGGAACTGGAGTTAAGTCAGCAAGAGGGGTAAAGTGCATGCCACTTGACATGAGGAGCCTCTGGAGGATCAGAGGAAGCAGCTGGAGCCCAGAGTGCTTAAGCCCCTCATCCAAGGCCACATGTGACTTTGCAGAAGGTCCAGGATGAACACTCGGCACCGGCTCAAGCAGCTCCCCCCACTTCACCCCAGCGCTTCTCAACTAACTCCAGCTCACTCTAAGCCCCCGAAGGACAGAAACCCCATCCCCGGAACTCCCTGAGCGTGGCCAGAGGCATGATATGGACAAAGTCAACACTGTTACAGAACAGAGCCCCCAGTGCACCCAAATGTGCCTGACCACCTAGAAAGAGCTTGGCAGACAAGTCAGGAGGAACCCAGAGGCTGACCAACAGCATCTCTATAGCTGCCTGGACACCCGCCAAGCTGCCCCATTCCCCAGGGCTGACCTCCTATTTCTGAGGATCCTAACGATGCCCCCCGAGGTCTGTGCGTTGCCTCTCGGGCTGGGGGCTGGGAGCCGTGCACAGAAGTGGGAATGCAGAATCCAAGCAGCCCACCCCACCACCCACCCCTGTCCTGCCAGAGCCTCCCGCCCATGCTGTGCAGGCGCCATTCCAGAAGAAACTGAGCAACACCCTCCAGCCTCCGAGATGAGGCCTGTCCCAACAGGTCTTCCTGCCTCTACCAATCGGAGGGGATCCCTTGAAGAAATTGTCACACTCTGGCTATTTCTGTCTGTTTTTGTTCCAGACTTCTGGGAGGCAAATGAAAAGCGAGCAGACCTCATCAACGTGCTAAGAATATCTCAGAAGTCAGTTCCACCACCTCAAAGAGAGCTGGAGAGCTCACAGCCTGGCTGAGGCCTGTGCTTAGTGATAAAAGAAATTGTTTACTAAATCCAGGCACCCACTCAGGCCTTTCTGTGGTAACTAAGAGCAAAGGCTCCCAGTCCACTGGGGCCACACGTGCTGGCGAGGGGGGGGGAGGTAGACTTCATGCACTCTGCCTCCACTTCCAGACGTTCTTCCCAGATCAAACAACTCACTATGCACAAGGCCCATAGCAGATAAGGTGAGCAGCCTGGGGAAAGGGCAGGCAGCCAGCCCCCCAGGACACATGAGCCCCCTTCCACCTCTTTCCAGGGCATCTTTCCGCTGTCATCAGAACCCACCCTGCTCAGCCCACAGCTCCGTAGCAAGGCATTACTTCTTACCCGTGTTCACAGAAAAGTTTTAATTCCCCTTGTAAACAAAACAAAACAAACAAAAAACCCCACAAGGGCAAAAAATCATGTGATGTGGGAGAGGAAAGGTCTCACTTACTTGCCACGCTCTCTTTGGCCTGACCCAGGGGAAGCCAACCCAGCAGCTGGCAGTTTTAAACTTTCCTTTCCTTCCACAAGTTTTTCTCAGAACAGTGGCTCCCACTCCTCAGAGCTGAAAAGTCTGCATACCTTGAAAGTATGCAAGCTGCAGGGCTGTGCGAACAGAGTGGAATTTTCCATTTATAGAATAATAATCTTCATACCACTCTAGGGGCCGGTGTTCTTGTGGTCAGAGCTCAGAGCTCAGTGTCAGCAATCTGCCACCCTTCTGCGGGCTCTTTTACTTATTTTTGGTGGGAGAGGGGGAGGAAAAAAAAAAAGGAATGACTTTTTAACTTGAGTGCCAACACAAACTTGAAAAAGGAACTGGTTGGCAAGTGCAGAATATTACTGCCTGGTTTCATGACTTAAATCAACCGTTAGGGAGTAGGAGGTGAAGAAGAGGCTGAAAAACATATCTTCAACCCTTCATGCAGACAGGTGGCTAGAACAGGCATCATGTTGCTGCCCCACGTCCTTCCCTGTGCCCGCCACCTGGCTTCCGGACTGCTCCCTGAGGGTAGGGGTCCAAGCAAAAGGCACCCGGCCCCACCGCATTTCTCTTCATCGCTTCCCGTGTGTTCCACATACATACACAGACTTAGAGTCTGAAATACCTTCAGGGTCCATGTGTAACGGGAAGGCCACCAAGCCATTCGCGAAGGGGCCTGAGTTCTAGTTCTGCCTGTGACATATTCACCTTGTGACCTTGAAGAAATCCTTCTCTTCTCTGGGTCTCGTTTTCTTTATCTGTAAAGTAAGGTTGGATTGAATGATCCCAAAGGTCCCCTGCACAGCTGACAGTCTGATTCCTTCATTCATTCCAAAGTAAACTGGTGCCAGCATGAGGTTCTGGGCAGCCCCTACGGGGCCATTCTAAACCTGCTGGACACAGCCAGACCCAGAAGCATAGCCTCCTGCCTAATGAGCGCCGTCAGCACCAGCGGCCCCCCACCCCTGCTTCCACAGCCGGAGCACCCAGCCCAGCAGGGGAAGGAAAGTCCTGACCTGCCCACCTTGCCTGCCAGCCCAGCCACCAGGGGAGGCATTTTCCCAGTCCCACAGAACCCTAAAGAATCCTTCCCCTACCTAAAACCTTTCCTACTTTCCATTTTTCAAAAGATGTTGTCCCTTCTCCTGGGAAGGGCATGACCACCTCACACCCTCCCAATCCAAAATCTTCCAACTTATTTTCCATGTTTTTTTTTTTACAAAAATATTTGGCTCATTTTAAAGTATTAAATTGTGACACTAAATATGCTTTATTTTTCAAGCTGCACATACACCCCATTTTTTTATACAGCCCCCCCACCCCTCGCGGGGTGAGAGCTTCACACACACACACCAATCACTGCACGAGGGTGGAAGACTTTCTGGCCCAGCCCCCATCCCTACCTAAGTCACCAGCTAATGGCCACCCAGTTCTGAACACCTGTTGGGAGTCCGCTGCGTGCTGTAGGGAAGTCCTGATGCCCCCACTACTTACTACAGCAAGAACCATAACCTCTCTGAACCTCAGAGCTTCGTGCGAAGATTTCACCCAGCTGAAAGCTCTCCAAAGCACTGTGCAAACGGAAGTTACTCGATTGTTGGGCAGCTCTGTCTTGACGACTGCATCCTCAGAGCGCGCCAAATCCTGCCTCTCCACAGCTTTTCCTGCTGATGCTGGTGAGGGGGGAGAGGGGGCTTCTCGGAAGGCTGACCTGGGTCATTCAAGACTAGGAGGAGGGTGCGCGAACCCTCGGGCATTCCCCCATCCCCACGCCTACCCGTGTCCTCGGTGAGTCTCGCCACCCGGCCGAAGGAGACCCAGACCTGGTCACCTGCTCCAAACCCAAAGCACAGCGTTCAGGCGAACGCGGCCCCCAGCAGCAGCCCCTCCCCTCCCTTCCCCTGGTCTCCCCCTACTTCGCCCTCCCCTCCCAGCAGCGCAGGCAGGGTACGCCCCTTCCCCCCCCCCGCCCCAGATTCACCAATCGGTGTCCCGAGCGGCGCCCGTAGCGCAGGGGGCTCTGGTCAGCAGCCAATTAGCGCCCGGGCCCGAGGCGGCGCTTCGCCCGCCCCCTCGCAGAATGAAAGACGCCCGCAGCTGGCAAGGCTGGCGCAGCGCGCGGGGCGCGGGAGCCGCGCGGGCCGGAGCGGAGCGCGCGCATTGCCCGCCCGCCCCCGGCGCGCCCGCCTCCGCTCCGCCTCCGTCCGAGGCGCGGGCTAGGAGGCCGGGGCGGGGTAGCGCAGGGGGCAGGGCCGCGGCAGCGAGGCCGAGTCGGGGCGGGAACGGGGAGGAGCGGGGCCAGATAAAAGGCTGCGAGGCGGCCCCACCCCACGGCAGGCCGGCGGGCAGGCTCCGCGCTTCCCTTCCGTCCGGCCCGCGCCGGCCGCGGGGAGGCGGCGCGCGCGGCCCGCAGCCCGCCCATGGAGGCTTTCCCCTGGGCGCCCCGCTCGCCCAGCCGCGGCCGCGCCCCCCCGCCCATGGCGCTCGTGCCCAGCGCCCGCTACGTGAGCGCCCAGGGCCCGCCGCACTCTCAGCCCTTCAGCTCGTGGAACGACTACCTGGGGCTCGCCACGCTCATCACCAAGGCGGTGGACGGCGAGCCGCGCTTCGGCGGCGACGGTGGCGGCGGCACCTCCCCGCCCTCCTCCTCGCCCTGCTGCTCCCCCCACGCGGGGACCGGGCCCGGGGCGCTGGGGCCGGCGCTGGGGCCGCCCGACTACGACGACGACGACGACGACAGCGACGAGCCGGGGTCCCGGGGCCGCTACCTGGGCGGCGCGCTGGAGCTGCGCGCGCTGGAGCTGTGCGCGGGCCCCGCCGAGGCCGGGCTGCTGGAGGAGCGCTTCGCCGAGCTGAGCCCGTTCGCTGGTCGTGCCGCCGCTGTGCTGCTGAGCTGCGCGCCCGCCGCTGCAGCCACTACCGCCGCCGAGGTGGCGCCGCGCGACGAGCGGGCCCCGGCGTGGGCGGCCGAGCCCCGGCTGCATGCTGCCTCCGGGGCGGCCGCCGCCCGACTGCTCAAGCCCGAGCTGCAGGTGTGCGTGTTCTGCCGGAACAACAAGGAGGCGGTGGCGCTCTACACCACCCACATCCTGAAGGGACCCGACGGGCGAGTGCTGTGCCCGGTGCTGCGCCGCTACACGTGTCCCCTGTGCGGCGCCAGCGGTGACAACGCGCACACGATCAAGTACTGCCCGCTCTCCAAAGTGCCGCCGCCGCCCAACACCCGCCCGCCGCCCCGCAGCGCCAGGGACTGCCAGCCCGGGAAGAAGCTGCGCTGAGGGCCTGGGCTCCCGTCTGCTGCCACCTGACGCTACCAGGGTCGCCGCCTGTCCGGGCTCTCATTTTCGGTCTGCGCACCATCTTTCCCTCTCTGTTCGAAGGCGTGGAGCTCGGCAGTTACTTCAACTTGGGAAGTCTTGGTTTTTGTTTTTTTTTTTTTCCAAAGCAAGCCTGCCGTACGGAGTACTTTCCTGTCGAAGATTGGTTAAGACTGGACGCTAAAATCTTAATTTGTTTATCTCTGGTTTCTGATTTGTGCACATCCAGGCGGTGAAGGCTGGGTGTGTATTCCACTACCTGAAATACGGCAACTTAATGGCGCTGTTTATTTACCGTATAGGTCGATCTATTTTAGATGCGCATCAGTATGAATTGTCTCAATCTAATCTCGGATGTTTAGTTTTATGGAGGCACTTTACTAGGTCTAGAATATTTTTTTAAAAGCCTCATAACTGAACTGAAAACTGGCGATTTTATGGAATGTCGGAAAAATTACTATTTTATTGTTTGGAAACTATTTCTTAGTTGTCCTTAATCAGTTATTCTAATTCCAGGTGAAGCAAGCCCCTGGCAGCATCACCGTTTTGAGAAGTGAAGGCTTCGTAAACTTTCCAGTATTAATTTGTGTGGGTACTCCCTCCTTGTGGCTTGTAGTCAGTCTCGGCTGGAGGTGTAAAAATGCACAGTTGTAGCAGGTAGAATACAGCTCCTTGTCCTTTTATGTACCAGATCTTCTCACGACTAAACTAGCAACTAGCATTTCCACCTTGAAAGTTTGTGCCAAGTTATAATCCTACCGTGTATACACTTGGAAATTGGTGCTGTTTAAAAACTTGTGTATTTATACAGTAACAGTATATGAATTCATTTATCTTGCCTATAACTTCGCTGCTTGGCCTTTTGTCCATGCACCCATCTCCCCGTTTCCAGTTCTTGAAAAACATTTGTGACCCTAAAATCAAAAGGGAGCAGTATGCTCAATTTCAGGATTCCCATAGTTCATTCCAGCTGTTGCCTCTCAAACTAAATGAAAGCTGCAATCCTTTGAGCTCCGGAAGGCTAATATAATAACCTGTGTTCAAGAAGGTTCCACTATGGCTATGTCTGGCTTTAGGCACAGGCAGTCTTCAAACCAGAGTAAGCACTGAAGGAATTAATTGTGGAGTGGGGGTTGAAGACAAGGGAACACTGCCTCCCCGTGCTCCCTTTTTCCCTGGAAGACCCTAGTCTGTTTCTGGAATGCCACCGTTTATCCACAAAGGAGATTAGATCCTATCCCTGGGCGAACGTTCTTGACCCCTACTTCAGCTCCCACCGTCATTTACAGCCCTGTCAGATACCACCACACCGTGGCTTGCAGTTGCCATTAGGACAGATACAGGAGGCAAACAGAAGTGAATTAGGATGAATGCATACAAAATGTACAAAATACATCACTATCTGAAAATGCCAGCAAGAGATCTAGCCCTATAGATTCAAGTAGGAGAGTTCAGCTCCTTTATTAAATGTTAGACTGCTTTTATATCAAACAGCTAACTATACACAGCAAATGGCTTGAAACACTCTTTTGAGCGTGTAACAGAGGCTGAGGTAAACAATACTGGGAGGCTGTGCGCCTTTTTGGCCAAAGGAAAGGGCGTCAGAACAAGGGGGAGAGGTGCGGGCAAACAGTTAGCCAAGGGAAAATCCATTTCTGCTAGTCCAACGCCAGACCACAGAACTGCAAATGTGACTAGTCTTCAACTCAAGGAGCTTAATAAAATGTGATTCTCTTCTGTTGTGCTAGAAAATAGACCAGTTTAATTTTGGTCTCAGGGAGTTGTCGGGTCAATAGAATTCCTACTACCTCTCTCACTGCTAGTCTACCTTTTCAAAGAGCACTACAATGTATTCTCCAGCCCAGAAGGACTAGGCAGGCATTTGTATTTTCAAAGAGCCAAACTGTTACTGTGTTTCTAGGTGTCGAGCACATGGCTTTGACATGTTCAATATGAGAATCCCTCAGTGATGAGATGTGCCTAATAACGAATTTGACGTTGACACCATCACAGTTTTAGCAGCAACCATATCGTGTTCATTTAAAACACTCATAACTAGCCCCCCTCAAATCTGCCTGTTTTCCAGCTAAGGTTGAAACACTGGGAGTTAGTGCACAGAGAATAGTTACTACAGTTAATCTTCTAGAGATCTCTTAGGAAAAGTGTACTAACCACAGTCTAAGGCACTTAATAAGGAGCAAGCCTAGAACTCAATCTAAAACATTAAATACTTGCAAAATTAAATTTAGGGTGTGGGGCACCTGGCTGGCTCAGTGACACAACATGTCACTCTTGATCTTGGGAGTTCTAAATCTGAGCCCCACATTGGCAAGTAGAGTTTACTTAAAAATGGGGAAAAGAAACCCAGTTTTTCAAAGTTTAAAAAAATACATAAAATAATTAGTGTGACAAAGTTACCTTGTTTTTACAAGAACATGTCTGTATATTTGGCTACAAACAAAAGGCTGTATGGACTCCTCAAAAGAGCTTTACCAGCTGTGCAGGCAGACTGCCTTACCTTGCCTGTCCTTTTCTGGAGACGTATTTGTGGAGAGTGGCTTTTCATTTCTTTGGATTTTAATTTTCCTATGTAGTCCTTTTTAGAAGCTGCAGTATTAACTTAAATTACAACTTTTGGCCTAAATTATCAATTTTAAAATCTACAAATACGTCTACCTCAAGGGAAAGGGCAGGAAAGTTTCAGTGTTGGTCTCACCTTGTAGTCAGTGCTTAGCCAAATGAGGAACATTCCTGCATTCCTTCCAGTGTCCAGTCTCTATGTCAATTAGACTTGTAAAATTAGAAATGAATCTACAGTCAAAATGTCTTTGGTAAAAAAACTAAACACAGGTAAAGCACATAAAAACATCTCAACACATAGATTGCCGCCTCCTTGGAGGCCACTAAGGACAACTAGGGGATGTAGAGCCTTTTCTGGGCCACTGTCTCCACCCTCAGATCCACATGTATTAACAGCAATGGTGTTCTTATTTAAAAATGCAGAAGCCGCTGGGAACAGGACATTCTACACACAGTAACAGTGAGTAGGCTGGATGTTCAGCTTTCCTTTGACACCTGTGAATACCAGGGGAAGCAGGGGAAGGCTGTGAAGCCTTGAGTAGAAACTTAAGAGCAGGACCACAAAGCAGCAGCGGACTCTCCTGCCCCCACCCTGTGCTTGGGATTCCAACTCCTAGGACAAAGAACTCGGGGGCATAGTATTTATCGGAAAGGGTCCTGGCAGGAAGGGTAGGTTTGCAGGCTAGCCTATCAGACATGCATCCATAACTCATCTAAATAAATCAGTTTTAATGAATGGTCCCCTGGGGCCAATCAGTGCTGTCGTAGGTACAGTCCTCTTCTAACGACTGGGGAGACCTCAGCAAGTTACTGCCCCAAGTTCTAGAATTTGTTATAAAGAGCAGGCCCTCTCCCCAAAGACTAAGATTTCCACTTGTCTGAAATACTACATACTAAGAAAATTAAATGGTTTCCATCACCAGTAACATCAAACAGAAAAGTCTGCATCTGGTTATGTAAGTAAAAAAAGCATCAATACTCCCTACTCCCTCTTCTGGCCTTATTATATAGCTGTAACAACAGGAAGGCCCACCGCCACTCAATACTGGAAATAATTTGCATGTCTGTAGCCAGTACCAATTTGCTACTAATGCTCTCTGAAATTACATTTTTTCTAATTTCGGGGGGAATACCCAAGATAAGAAACCATCCGCCTACCCACACCCCATGATACAAGCTCACACAGAGGACAGCAAGGAAACTAAGGGGTTCCTTAATTAAGGAAGGAATCATCCTAGCCGCGTTTGCTTCCTATCTGAGTTATTTTCTTTGATCCTGAACACTGAGACACTTAATGGCAACAAAGAAACCTCAAAACAACAAACTCAACTGGATATACAAACTCACCATAATAAGTAAAACACTGACTGTAACTACAAACCAACACTAAAACAAATTCTGTAAGTATTTTATTTATCATTGAAGAAAAAACACAGCAGCAAGTTCTGTGTTGGCTTCAATAAGACCAAATAGTTAATCTCTGACATAGCTACGACACTCCAGAATTGAAGTCAACACAGTCATTACTACAAATTACTTGTTGAAAGAATCTATCCTGAAGAGAAAAGAAATTAGGAAAAAGAATTTAAACAATTCCTCCAAACCACACATTTATAAATATTGTCATATTTAAAATGCTTGAAAGGCATGAATTCTCCATTAATGGAAAAGCAGTTTGCTATTGGCAACAGAAAAAACCCAGCGATAGTTTACCAAATGCTTTAAAATTTAAAAGCTGTAACGGTTTTGGATTCACACTTGAGCAGTATTCTTGTCATTACAATAATGACGGCAAATTGCTTTATACTCACCTCTCAAGTAAAATCTACAGGAAATCCCACTGTATCCAATGTTTGTAATGTTTACTGCACTTATAGTGAACCTAAAAACTTTCTAAATGTAGTTAATATAGTAAATACCTCAAAATACTTGGAGGTATGTCTCAACCGCTAATGGCGTGGAAGTCGTTTCAGCCCCTGCTTGGAATTCTTCAAATACATTTTCTATAACAGAACCATACCTCATTCCAAATTAATATAGTATTTCAAGAACAAAAGAAAAAGATCAGTTCTATACCAAGATACAGGTGTTACTCCATACCTGACGGGTTCACATTTTAAATTTCTTTTTTAGTTTTTCTTTTTTGTAAACAAATGATTGATGAAATAATGCAACACCTTAAATTCCAGAAAATGGCCTGGCCGTCCAACCTCCTGTGGACACAGTGCACGATCTATCATAGAGGATTAATACAAGTTCATGCTTTTTGTGTTATGGTGAGACAACATTAAAGAATCCAATGTAGACTGCTTGAAGCACAAGTATAATCATCCTTGAATGGGATCAAACCTATGTGAGACATGAGTCTGAATCCATTATCTTGAGATTTAACGTCGTACCGTGGTCCATCCATCTTCATCAGTCTCGTTTTTAGTACGACGAAGTGATTCCCTATCTTTCTCAGCTCTCCAGGAGGCCTTCTCTTTTTCACCTTCTCTTTCCCTGTCCCGGTCTCTTTCCCTGTCCCGGTCTCGGTCCCGGTCTCGGTCCCGGTCCCGGTCCCGGTCTCTTGAAAGAGCTGGGGGAGGAGCACGACGAGGGCCTTCCCGCTCTTCGGCCCGCTCCTCTTTCCTGTCATCAGCACGCCTCCAAGAACCTGCTAAAAAGTTTAATTGAAAGAAAAAAAAAAAGAGTAAGTTTGTACTGTATTGTACCGGCTCAGACTAAACAGAACTTCAACAAACGAATGCCTCCAATTACTCAGAAATCGTGTACTATGAAAGTAACAATATAGAATCCCCATTAAAAAAAAAAAAAAAAAAAAAA
>NW_024426885.1:12125523-12184672 GCF_017311325.1 Ursus maritimus | reverse complement strand
AAAAAAAAAAAAAAAAAAAAAACAGTAAAATCTGTAATCATTTTGATACAATTTTTGGCAAATTCTTCAAAACAGCACACAGACTTAAGAGATACAACTCAAATTTGCCAACAAAAAGAAACCAATGGCCTGGGAAGTGTCCTAATTGTTACAATACTTTAGGGCAAGGTGACAAAAATCTGAAAGAAAATTTTAAAATTCAAAAAAACCCTTTTGGCTCTTGTTGAAGAAATCGTAACAGCAAAATGGCCATAAGCATGCTTTTCTTTACAGGTGTAAAGAGAAACCCTTGTAATCCCATCGTACAAATGAAAAAGTTTCGTGAGACAACTACTTAGTTAAGTGCAATGGCCATTTTCAACATTTTTAACTAAAGTTTCTCACAATTTCAGAGTAAGAACGTTCTATACTTTGTGCTTATCTACCAAGATCTTAAACAAATGACAAAACTGTTCCCCAGTTACATAAACTTCTAAAGCAATATATATTCCTTACCATCCAATCAGCCTACTACTATACTTTGAATTTAGGTATGAGTTTACAGAGTGACTATTAAGTTTATGAGAACTGTGAATTTTTTTTTAAAATTTTATTATTTGAGAGAGAGAGCAAGTAAGCTGGGGGGGGCGGGGGGGGCGGAGGGCAAGGGGGGAGGGAGGGAATCTCAAGCAGACTTCCTATTGAGCATGGAGCCTGACATGAGGCTCGATCACACAACCCCAAGATCATGACCTGAGCCAAAAATCACGAGTCGAACGCTTAGGTACTAAGCCACCCAGGCACCCTGAGAACTGTGAATTCTACACTGAATATTCACAATCTTATTTTTGATGTTTATAAGAAAGGATGAGGTAGTAAAACCCAAAATTTCCCCAGGGATTATGGTTTTCCAATAGTTCAGCAACATGCAGACCACCCATACCTTCCTCACGTTCTGATCTAAGAGGAGGTCCTCTTCGGTCCCTGTCATCTCGCCTCTCCCTTAGATCACGGCGCTCATCTCTCTCCCGACGACGGTCATCCCGATCCCTATCTTCACGGCGATTTGAATCTCTCCAGCTCGAAGATTCTTCCGCTGGTCCTCTTCTCCAGCCTCCTTCATCCCTGGAACCATTCAAAATGACACGTTAAATTCTGTCGTTAGACTCCACAAGAGGACGTCCAAGTTGATGCTCAGAGAGTTTACAAATGTAACAGGGACGACCTTTAAATTTCTAACTTGATCTCAATCTGATGCCACAGGTGTAGAGGTCAAATGACAACACAGCAACCACTACTCATATGTAGCTACTTAAATACAAATTAACCGAAAGAGAAACAAGAAGTTCTGTCAGTAGCACTAGCCACGCTCCAAACGTGCTTGCTGGCTACCATACTGGGCATCGCAGATACAGGATGCTTTCATCCTTGCAGAAAACTGTATTAAATGGTGCTGGTCTAGATTCATCAGCAAAAAGCCACTCAGGCCAGAAGCAGCAAGTTAGAACTGTTATTGCTAATAAAAGTCAACAGAGTTTAATAATTTAAGGGCTATAAAACTGAACAACTAAACCACAGCGGAAAGGCAATGGGCTGGCAAAGAGACCTGTATTAACTAAAGGGTCCTACCACCTGCAGACACCCACACAGTGTCAGCCTCACTTTCTCAACTTTGTTAAGAGGGGCGTTCAATTAAGGAACAATTCACACCATTTCTCAAGACTATCTGGGAAAATACCAAAGAGAATTTAAGAGAATCCAAACTGAAACCCCAGAGTTCCAAGCAAACCTAGGGCGTCTGAAGCGGTCCTCTCGGTCCCCATCTCGCTCTCTGTCCCGCTCTCGCTCTCTCTCTCGGTCTCTTTCTTTCTCTGGGTCCTTGTCGTTTTCGTCACGATCTTGGTTTTCTCTCTCTCTCTCTTTTTCCCTATCCCATTCACGTTCTTCTGATGGTCTCGATTCTCGAGGTGGACCCCAACTCTCTTCTCTGGCTTTTTCTTTCTCTCTCCATCCACCTGTTTTTATTTATTTTTTTTTAAAAAGGCAAAAAATTTTTATACTCAAGAAACTCAGATTGGTAACTATGAATAGAGATCTAAATGCTAACATTAATATCACCACTGTAAGTGCTAATTTAAGTCGCTCCAACCTTATTGAAAAGAAAACTAAAGCTATTTATCTTATTTTACAGAATCCCTGACTCCTATTTATGACTACCTATCACTGTTTTTCTAACATAAAGGGAGGAACACGTAAGATAAGGGAAATGTATATAGTCTGGGTTGAGTGTTCCACATGCTGAGATTTCAGATATAAAAATCTGTTCTGATGGTAAACAGACAACTCACTTTAAGCAAAAAACTTAGAGAGTCAGGGGTAGGAGCCAGCTCTCTGAGAGACAGAGCCCCAATTATAATTTCATTCATATCTTACATTTTCAAAATCTTTACCAAAAACTTTCTTTTCATATTCTTGCCCTCCATCATTTACCACCCACACGATCAGGGAACAAAGATAAATCCTTCGACCAGTATCTCACACTAAGCCATGGGACGCCCAAATCAAGGAACATCATATATATGCACAAAGAGGCCAAAGGGAGCAGATTTAAATGAAAATCTATTACAAGGTTAATCACAACTGTTGCTACTATTTGTATTACCATGTGCCACAGCACTATTCTAAACCTTCTGTGTATACGAACTCATTTAATCCTATCCATAGCTTTGAGCTAAATAGATCCCATACTTGCTAATTTACCCACTCGATGAAATGTATCTGTAGATTGCTAACATGAACGCTGGGACACTTTGTCACCCACGGACACGTGCACAGTGATCGAATACTCGAATCGCCCACAGGGCATGTTCACAGCAGAGGTCAGACAGGGCAATGCTCTGTCTTCTTGCTGCAGCTCTCCCACTTTAAAACAAGTTCCCTTTTGGTGGTCTATTTAGTGACAGGTTTTCGCATTTTTGTGCTTTGTTGGTGATTTCACTGTTTAAAATGGCCCTCAGGCACTGTGCTGACGTGTGGCTGTCTAGTGTCCCAAGCACGAAAAGGCGATGGATGCGCCTCACCGGGAAAGTACTCATGTGAGAGAAGCTTCATACACAAGTTACAGCGCCACTGGCCACGAGTTCAATGTTAACGAACCAACATCATGTATTAAATAACGTTATCTTTAAAACAAAAATGAAGAAGACTGTGTTCATTGGCTGACAGAAATGTGACCAGAGGCCTTACAAGAACCAAACCGGTACTTCCCTGAGGAGCAATGGCTCAGTATCCACAGCGACTTTACAGAAAATGTGTATCATGACTTAATGAGAATCTACGACACCTTCTCCCTGATTTACACAAGAAAAGGAAAGTCACAACAGCCAGAGAGTGGAAAGGAGATCAGAAGAGACAGAAATATGGGACAGAAACACAAAGGGCAAAGGAAAGGGGGCTACTCGCTGAAATCTTCGTGTGGAACGGATCACTGTGGTTACTGCACCAAGACTAGACCTGGGAGTGGGAGAGCCTGCAGGGACCAGCGGCAGCAAGAGTTCAAGGAAGGATGATGGTGGCGCAGAGAAGTGGGTGGATTTGAAGAACATTAAAAAGACAGAATTGAACTAAATGAAACATTTAACATAAAGGGACAAAAGACGGCAAAGGAGAACTCCCAGACCCCTAGCTTATACAACCAGATGGACGGTGGTGGCCCTGGAGAGAAGTGTGTGGGTGACAATTCAGTTTCGAGAGGTTGAATGTGACTTGTCAAAGACACTTCCGGGCAGAAATGTTGAGCACAGCGGTTGAGCGTCTGCCTTCGGCTCAGGGCGTGATCCCGGCGTTGTGGGATTGAGCCCCACATCAGGCTCCTCTGCTATGAGCCTGCTTCTTCCTTTCCCACTCCCCCTGCTTGTGTTCCCTCTCTTGCTGGCTGTCTCAATCTCTGTCAAATAAATAAAATCTTAAAAAAAAGAAAAAAAAAAAAGAAATGTGCTATGTGCAACATGCAGCTGGAAACATGGGTCTGAAGGTTAAGGAAAGAAGTCACCTGGAGAAGACAGTAATAGAAATCACAAACTTATATACAATTGCTCAAGAACGGTAAAATACAAAAACATGAGCAGGCCCAAGGACTGAGAAATAAGAAACTGAGCTCTTCCCATAAGTACAACCCCATGGTTGACAGAATAGTGCAAGATAAATATTTAGTAAGTATATTTTTTCATTATTTACATGAGAAGGCTGGTCTAGCACAGAACCAGAAGAATACCAATACATTAACGATGGGCATGGTAACAAGAGCCCTCAAAGGAGCAGGCAACAGGCAGAAGGAAAAGAAAGTGCACATGACTAAAGCAGAAAAAGGGTAAAGTTCTTTAACTTCTTTTGGTGTGTGGGACATGGAAGCCAAGCTCCAGACATAAAAATCACTGCACAGATAACCTAAGGAAAGATAAAAGACCAGTTTATCTGGAAACTAATAATATGGTCTGATCACAGTCATGCATACATTGAAATTTCACTTTTTCAGCTGAAAAATAGCTTTTTACTTAGATATCAAAATATAACCACTTGAGATGTCCCCTATTTGAAATAACCTGGCATTATCTACAGAATAGTGATTAGCTCATATAAGATTTCACTATTTGTAAAACACATCAGATTCTATAAAAGCATCTAAGCCGGTTTTCTGAATAACCAGAATTTTACCTGGCTTGACAAAGGGTCTCCAGGGACCAGGTCTTGAGTCATCACCCCTTCTGGGAATCCGATCGTCATCCATGTTTCTCCAAGGCCCACGGTCATCATCTGCACCGCGCCTAGAAATTCTGTCATCATCAGTACTCCTCCAAGGTCCTCGATCATCATCCAGCCCACGCCTGGGACCCCGGTCATCATCCATGCCCCGCCTGGGACCCCGGTCATCATCAGCATTACGCCAGGAAGACCGCTCATCATCTGCACCTCCTCGACGTGGCCCCCGGTCCTCATCCATCCCACGTCTTGGTCCTCTGTCCTCATCGGCTGTTCGCCAGCTTCCTCTGTCCTCATCCAGTCCCCGTCTAGGTGGTCTATCATCATCTGCATGACGCCAGCTCCCCCTGTCTTCATCACCAATCCGTCTGGGAGGCCTGTCATCATCTGCGTTACGCCAGGAAGGCCGGTCGTCATCTGCCCCACGGCGAGAGAACCGGTCTTCATCAAGACCGCGTCTAGGACCTCTGTCATCATCCATGCCACGCCGGGGAATGCGATCATCATCTGGTCTAAGAGAAGACTCTCTCTCTTCCTCATCCCCCAAACGCCTTGGTCGATCTTCCTCTCTTCTATGAGGCCTTTCCTCATCCCGCCCCTCTCCACGTCTCCACTCCCTACAGAGCAACAAGCCAAACATCTTTAAGAGTCTATTTTCTTAAAAGCACATGATCTTTTGGGGAATTATTTCACTCCCTCTTAAAAACCACTTCAGCCTAAGAATATGTGCTCCTGATAAAAAACACAATATAAAATCTTATATCAACAAATAAAGCAAGCAGACAACTGCCTTAAAAAGGTATCTAATTGCACTTTGTAAGAAGCATCCAAATTCTAAATCTATTACTATGATCTTTCAAAACTTAATTTCTGTACAGGACTTACGACCAGAAATCTTGGTTATCACGAGGAGTCCTTTTTAAAGGATGGTTCAATCTACTTAAGAAATTTAAAGGAAAAGGAAAATATGTTCTAGAACTGTTCATTCTTACTGTAATCTCAAGTAGTATTCAATTAGGGAACAAAAAAATCTGAAGCATATATTTGTCAAAATATTTAGAAGTCAGTAATTACAGCATTGTTGAAGTAAACTATAAAAAACATTTCAATAACAGACATGCATACAATTCCTCACGATTTTCCTTTCCCCATCTCCACAAAATAAACCAAACTTAAAAACTGCTATAAGGTATTATATAGGGCCTATGACTAATTGATACTACTTTCCTTGACTCTACTTACTTCTCGGGTGGGCCTCTTCTCCACTCGGAATCTACTTCAGGTCCTTTCCTCCATGTGCCTTCTGAATCTCTATCTCCCCAACGAGAGTCCTACATTCACCAAAGTTAATGTGAGGCACTACAATGGCAACACTTATTACAACTACTGGTATTACCAAATGTTTTTGCACTTACATCAATCTTAAGTCCTTAAACATAAACAAGTTTTAAAGTTGTTTCTTTTTTAACCTGAAATCAGAGCGACAGTACAGTGAAACCGGCATTCTCATGTATTGTAAGTGGCTTTATAAATCAATAAAATTCCACCTGAAAGCAATCTGCCACCCACCCACCCCTCCAGAATTACTAGAATACCTACAGAACTCCTCTGACCTCAGATATTCCTTTTGAGATTTTGTGAAAAAAGCTCAGTGCCCTAATCGTGCATCACAGTGCCTACTAAAAAGAGGAAAAACAAATGAAATGTCAAATGGGAGGTGGTTCAATTAACAGTTATTTCCCTCTTCAAAACACTATGTCGTCATTAGAAAATATGGAAAGGGTGTGGGGAGATAAACACCCTTCAAGTGGAAATGTAAATGTGGTACAGCCACTGTAGAGAGCATCGCACACAACGTTCATCACCAACACCTCTGACACAGCCTAACTGCTCGACAAACATAACCTGAGGCCACAATCAGCAATTAAGAACACTCTGGAAAACACGGAACAAGACCTAGGGCAGTGGTGGGAGGAGTAAGATAAAAATCTAACAAAGCTAACAATCCCAGGTAGATGAGTAAGAGGATCTTTACATTTTAAGTGTTTTGGAAACAAAATCCTCCAATAACAACTAGCATAAGCAGCAGTGAAGGAAAACAGCCAGAGAGCAAGTCATCTGCCATCCTGACTCTGGACTCTTGGGGTGTCACCTTCCAAAGCGGACACCATGGGAGAAAAAGGAACACAAATGTCAATGAAACTTACGCTCACTACAATGGAGGGATCATCCATACCCAGAAGACCGAGACTCTCCCACCCTTCATACTCACTCTGCAAATCAAACTCAACAAAGGATTCAAGTCAGTAGAGGTTTTCATACAACCAGCACCTCGATGGCTATGATGGCCATTAAACAAACAAAAAGTATTCTAAAAAGTAACATGATTGCCAAAAATTTTTAACTCAGCTGATACATCAAACAGGCCCTGCTAATAAACATATAAACTGAACAGGAATCTCAGAAAACCAGTTACAAAAGGACCAAGAGATGAAAATGTGAAACATTAAAAAAGAACAGGACTTTGCAAGGCAAATACAGACAAGAAGGGAAAAAATTTCCATTAGCTAAGGAAATTTAATATTCCCTAAGGTAAATAAATCACATCCTCTGACTAGAAAGGCACAAGTGCCAAAAAGGATTAGTAATAAAGACCATATACACATAAATCCTTACACTCCCTTTATCCCAAGGATAGAGAAAATTCTGAAAGTTCCCAAGAAATAAAACAAAGTATCCACAGAAGTAACAAGACCAAGACTTTGATCCCCTCCCATCCCCTCTGTGCTAGGACAGTAAGCACTGTCTCCAAACTTCGGAGCGAGGATTTTGAAGAGACCAAACCATTGCAGTTTTTCAACTGTGAGAAAAAAAACATAAAACCTCTTTTGAGACATACACAATGACAGCCTGGAAAGAAAAGAAAAAAAAACCTGAAAGGATATACCAAACCAACAAAAATATATCTGCAGAGAAGAGAGGATACAGTATAAACAAATGTGAAACTAAGCAGCGTTTGCCAATATGGCTGTACAACCGTTAAGGGAGTCCTAAATAGATAACATGCTTTAATGAGTTGGAAGTAAAAGTGCTCCACTGACTGCAATGGAACAAATAAAGGCATGCTCAGAATTTTTTGTTCAGAGAAGACAGAGTTCTCAAAATCTACAGTCTGCGAAGTTTAGATAAATTTTAGGGGGAAAATGGATGGTAATCACTAAAAGAATACAAAAAAAATGAACTGAGAAAAATTCTGAAATTTGGCTTAAAGGAAGAGGTAGCAGGACATGGAAATAAATAAAATACTCCAAACTAAATGTTAAGAATAAACCCAAATACAGTCATTACTATGTTAAATGTGAATAAATAAATCTAAAGATTGTCCAACTGAAAGAGAAGGGAGGGAAAAGGAGGCACAAAACAGCAACAAAAGGCTGAAAATGAACAAAAGGATGAATACAGAGATTTGCAAAAACTAAATTTAAAAAAAACCACAGAAACCCATAATTACAGCAAGTTTAAGTTAACCTCCCTTTCTTCAGAAGAGGAAGCTCCGATACATTAACAGAATGTAACAAATTAAAATAACACAACACTTCTGATTCCATACATACACTGCGCCCAACAGAAAAACAATATGCATAACATCGTGTTTCAGGGCACAAGGGGCAAATGTACTGAATTCCAAACAATTAGAAATCATAGAGACCAGGGGCGGGGGGTGGCTCAGTGGGTTAAGCAGCTACGCTTGGTTTCAGCTCAGGTCACGATCCCAGGGTTGAAATCAAGCCACATGGGACTCAGTTGGGGAGTCTCCTGTCCCTGTCCCTCCCCTTCTGCCCCTTCCCCTGCTGGCAAGCGTGTATGCTCTAATAATTTAAAAAAAAAAACCAATCATATAGGCCACATTCACTAATAACAAAGATGTAAAAATAAAAATTAGCAACAAAAGTAACAAAACTAAAAATCTATCCATATACATCTTAAAAAGAAATCAAAGGTCCGAGGGGTCCTCTGATAAAGAGAACTGACACTGGTGAGGCACAGATAAAGGAATGGAGAAAGGCCGGCAAGAAATCCTCCAGCTACTCACCTCTTAAATTAGAAAATAAGTATCCTGTTTAAGGGGGAACATGGGCACATCCAAGGGAGAACAGAACAAACATGCAGATAACATCACAGAAACATGGTAAGGCATTCAACTAGCTTGAAGGGAGAAAGTATAGGTGACCAAGAGGAAAATAGTGACAGATGAAGCTGATGGAAAGCAGCAAACTAGAAAGGCCTGGACTGCTAAGGCAGGTTTTACCTTTGGCAAGTACTGAGTACCAAACAAAGGAAGACGTGAAACCCAAGAGCAGGTATAATGATCAAATATGTGTTATGGAAAAAAAAAAAAAAATCACACAGGCCACAATGTAGAGGAAGGTCTAAAGCTGGGGAAAGATTATAATCAGGGAAAATAGTAAGGAGAACAGTAAATAATACAGGCAAAAGGAAATTCTGAATTAAGGCAGTAATGTAGGAACAGAAAGGAGGGAGGGGTAGATTCAAAGCTCCATGATTAAGTGGGTAACGGTGTCACCAATCTGGAGCAGGAATTAGAGACACAAGACAATCAGAGACAAGACAGAGGGGGAACACAGGTCAGTTTTGGACATGTGTGCATATTAAAAATAAATACTCAGAGCACCATTTCAATCACTTGGGAATATTGTTAAACTGCAGATTCTAATTCAGGTTTGGCACTGGGCCTGAGATGCTGCATTTCTAACAAACTCCCAGGAGATGGTGAATATTCACTGCTGGTCCACCAGAACCGTATTTCTTTGAGTACTTAGGAGTCAGAGAACTCACATCATCCTCTGAATTCACAGCAACCCCCATTAAGGAAAGTAGAACAGTCCTTCTTCCATACACTAAAGAATGTTTTTTTTATCAAATACTGAAGTCTTAGAAGACTTCATTCTTACTGAGATTTCTAAACTGAAGCCTAAAATCCCAGCTTTGCTAAAGTAAGTCTAATTTTCCCCCCTTAGGAACCTACCTTTGGGAAGACTAAGTAATATCAGACTTTAAGAGAGATGAATGCAACCAATTTAAAACACCAAGCCCAGACACTGACACATGCACTGAGGTATATGGATCATGCAAGACAACTATGTGACAAACACATCACGTAAAAACAGACTAACTCCTATACGCACCTTTCTAGAAAGTGGATCATCACCAAGTCTTCTCTCTTCCTCTCTGCGTCGTTCCCTTTCTTCAATTTCCAGCTCTCTTTGGCGTTTTTTCCTTTCTACTTCTTCTAATTTCTTGACCCGCTCCTGATACTCTCGTAGCTCCTCCTCGCGTTTGGCCCGTTCAGCACGCTCTCTCTCTTCACGCTCTATAGAACATATTAGGGTTATAAGGTGTGCCTCTACCTGCTTCTCTCCCCTACTGCTATGTCTACTTTGCTGGTATTAACAGGCAGCATAAAGTAGAAAAAAAAGTCTTTTTAAAAATTTTAAGTAGTTTATAATCAGCTAGGGGACAGAAAATATTCAAGTAAAACAAGTATTATGCCACTCAACATGAATAGCTTTGTAATGACAAGAAGATACTTGAATCCCTCCCCAACTCCTGAGCATCTGGGATTTCCAGATAAAGAATCACTTGACAGATGTCATCTGGCATGTGTTCCTCAATAAATGTTACTACATAAAATACAGTGATAAAAATTAGAAGGTGATACCATTTTTTTTAAACAAACACCAAAAATGTGGAAATAAGCTGGTAAAGGAATTAACATCCTCACCTATAACAAACTTCAGGCAACTAAAACTTAGGTTCTAGTTAGTTGCAGTTAAGAAGTCAATGATCCAGGACACCTGGGTGGCTCAGTCAGTTAAGCATCTGCCTTCAGTTCAGGTCATGATCCCAGGGTCCCGGGACTGAGTCTCGCATTGGGCTCCTTGCTCAGCAGGGAGCCCGCTTCTCCCTCTGTGTGCTGCTCCCCGTGCCTGTGTGCGTGTGCACACACACTCACACTCTCACAAATAAATAAAATCTTAAAAAAAAAAAAAAAGCAGCCAATGATCCTGGTTCCTTGTTCCTGTATTTTCCAAATATGACTGTATTTGTATATGTATTTTTCAGATTCTATTTAGTTATTTGAGAGAGACAGAGAGAATGAGCATGAGCAGGGGGAGGGGCGGAGGAAGACAGCAGGGAGCCCGATGCAGGGCTGGATCCCAGAACCCTGAGACCATGACCTGAGCCAAAGTCAGACACTTCACCGACCGAGCCTCCCAGGAGCCCTGAATATGACTGCTATACAACGACTACCAACCTTGCCTTGTACCACCTCCAATCTTGGTCTATAGATACCTTTTAGCATTTGTTCCTCCGCCCTCCTCTGTTCCTCCTCTTCCTTTTCTCTATGGTAGGTTATTCTGCGTTCTTCTTTACGTTGCCTTTTACGTTCTTCCAAGCGATTATGCCTTTCTTCTGCTAATCGCTCCTCAAACTGTTTAAGTTTTTCCTATTAACAGAATGGATAACAAGAATTACAAAACAAAAATCAAGAATTCTGAAGAGCTACCAACAAGTTAAATTTGAAGTTTACCAAAGCACTGCAAATTTCTTGAAACCTTAAGAAGCAACTTTCAAGTACAAAAACTTCCAAATGGGGGTGCCTGGTGGCTCATTCCGTTGGGTATTTGACTCTTGGTTTCAACTCAGGTCATGATCTTGAGGTCGAGAGACTGAGCCCCACGTAAGGCTCTGCACTGGGCATGGAGCCTGCCTGAGATTCTTCTCAGCCCCCCACCTCCATAAATAAATAAAATCTTTAAAAATTTCCAAATGACTGTGGAAGTTTTTTCATGTCAAATTTTTTTCATTTTTTATGTCAAATTTTTTAAGTTTTAAATTGTTGACAGCTATTTTCTATACCTAGTGGGTTTGTTTTTATATAAAACAAATTGAAGGATTAAATGAGAATTTAAGGGCAGGATACTTTGATCTACCCTTTTCCTTTCTAAATCAAACACTAAACAAAAACTTGTATCAAAAGCAAATTTTATGCAGTCCACTTTCACTTTCAGAAAAATTTGTTTATAGGGATGGCTGACTAATTAATCCTGTATTTTCAAGAACCTTTCTACTAAACTATTACTTGAATGATCACTACAAAAGGTCAAGATAGAACATACCACTGTGTTAAAGAACCTTAGGGCAAAACTAAAAAGCTCATGAATGAGTGTTTCCCTGAAACCAGTAACTTCACCTCATAGACAGACTGTCGTGCAGCCTTGAGTCGCATTACAAATAAATCTCTGTCTTCAAGCATTCGTGACATTCGATTCTTATGTTCAAGAGCCTTTTCACGTTCTAGTTGCATAGTAGTAATCTGCAAGTACATAATAGGATGTTAAATTTCAAAACATTCATTATCTGATTACTCTTAATTCCTGACAGATATTCTTGAAGAATGACAAGCAGCTCCTCTGCCCCTTCCATCTTGGCATAAACATAAAAGGGTTACTATCATCTATGCCCACATGTCCCTAGGAAGGCAACCGGGGACAGAAGATGGATAAAGGAGTCCTGGGGGCATCTGTAAGAAACTTTTTATTTAGGCCCAAAAGTACTGCAAATCTTTATAAAAGAAAAACTATAACCTATACAGTAAAATAAAATACCTCAGAGGTAATCAGCACTATGGTTTAATAATAAAAGATATTTTCTCCCTTAAAGAAAACTGGAGGTTAAGGTAGGGTGCACTACTGATTTAAGGAGGCTTTTCCCTTTGCACTCCAAGGGGAAAAAGGAAGGCTTCCCGGCAAAGACTACAGCAGATCATCTCAAGTATTTTATCTGGTCTGCATTCTTGTTTCCCTAATTTTACATATTATCACAAAAATTCTAACTTCTGAAAAAATGGGAGGAACTGGCAAACGAAGCCCAGATGACAACACACCAATGCAACCAAGAGGCTGCATTCCCCACACCACAGTCCTCACGGATGTGCTGTCTGTAGTTACTTTTTATTTTTAACCAGAATGGGGCCATTAGCTTTTAATCACAAATCTGGCCACTATAAACATTTGCAAACCTTGCCTTTGAATCATTAGGTAAATATGATATATACTAACAAAACTACAGAAGGAACTGCCTAGTCACAAAGACCATGTATTATACACTCTGTTTATATAAAAGGTCTTAAAAATAGGCAAATCTAGAGACAGAATGGGGACTGCTGATTCCAGGTCGAGGTGGTGGAGGAGGAAATGGGGAGTGACGGCCAATGGGTATGGAGCTTCTTTTGGGGTACGTTTTAAAATTAAATGGCTGTGCGATTCTGTAAATATACCAAAAACCATGAACTGTACAGTTTAAATGGGAGAACTGTATGGCATGTCAATTATATCCCCATAGAGCTGGGGTTTTTTAGTGAACTTTCAGCTGCCCTTTGTATTTTACAAGTTTCATTTTTTAATCTCTGTTGTGAAAATTTCTATCTGCCCACCAATCTGTTAGTACGCAGCCATTAAAGCACTATTCCTGGCAAAGGAACACAAAATCGCAGTTTTGAAATCATGGCCCCGTTACTGGCAGAGGATTTAATTATAGTTTACAGTCTACAAATGTTAAACAAAAACCTTACTCTTTCTTCTTCCTGTTGTTCCCACAGATCCATGTCTTTTATCCTCTGTTCTTCATAAGCACTCTTTATCAACGGGATTTCCTCTAAGCGTTTAGCTCTTTCAAAATAGTCAATCTGAATGACATGAAAACACAGGTAGTTTAAAGGAAAAATTCCTATTAACCTAGCATGTTTAAAGTCTACCAACCAGTTCTTTCATCTACCTTCTTCTCTTGATTCTTCAGACGTTCCTGAAGTTCCTTCTTTTCTTTCTCTAGTTGTTCAACCTGTTTAGCCATGATGAAATCCGGATCCAATTCTTCAAGATCCTGAAAAGTATTACAAATACACATTCACGAATAAGAATACAAGAGAAATGTCTATTTCTTGTGATTTTTCTAAAATCAAAACCTAAATTACTTTCTATACAATGAGTAAATGCTCACAATGGGTAAACAGAGGCAATGTAAAAATGCTTTACAATAGCCACAGTTCCACTTCAGTGTAGGGAAAACAACATGATCTTAACATCTATTTCTCATTCCTTTAAAACGCACGTACCCACCTCCATTTTAACAAAGGTTAAAAACTGCTGAGCCATTAAAAACAAATGTTTACTTCACAGATTAATGAATCAGCTGTACCAAAGGCAGTGAAAATAACCAGAAAACCCAATGTAATCAATAAACGGTAAAGGACTATGCTTCTGAGATGTGGATCAAAGTTGTTAAGAAGTAATGTGCTACCTACTTCGATATCGATATCTTTGAATGCTTTGGCACCCAGTTCTGTTTTTTTGATCTGCTCCAAACGCTCACGGACAGTTTTCTTTTTGATTTGTTCATGTTCCTGTAAGATGCGCTCCTTCTCCCTCTCCTTTGCCTCTTGTCGCAGCCTCTCTTCTTCAGCCTTCCGTACTTTCTGGAGCTCAGCCTCCCTCTGCTCCAATTCTTCTTTCTCACGCTGAATATTCAGACTCTCAAGGCGCTCTTTCCTTTCCTCAATTGTCTGACGGCGAGCCAGGATACGCTGATGCTCTTTTCGTGAATTTTTAAGGTATGCAGTAACAGCCAACTGATGCTGTTCTTCTTTCTCTTGCTTCAAAGACAAATGCATTTAAAAAAAACTGTGGGACACACCATGATATTAGGCTATCAAATAATTACTAATAATCCTGACATATTACCCTTATGTTTGTCTGCATTTAAGAACAGGAGATGATGTTATTTAAGCTACTAGTTCCCAGCATCAAATATTACGACTTATACAGTCTTCTATTAATAGGAGTGACATAGAAGAACCTTTATTTGCTAGGTCAAGTTTTCTCTGCACCAAATCTACTTTAAAGTGTGCAAGCCAGGGGCGCCTGGGTGGCTCAGTTGTTAAGCGTCTGCCTTCGGCTCAGGGCGTGATCCCGGCGTTCTGGGATCAAGCCCCACATCAGGCTCCTCTGCTGGGAGCCTGCTTCTTCCCCTCCCACTCCCCCTGCTTGTGTTCCCTCTCTCGCTGGCTGTCTCTCTGTCAAATAAATAAATAAAATCCATATAAAAAAAAAAAGTGTGCAAGCCAAAGGGAAATGCTAACACAGCACACAAACAAGAACAGAACTTCAGCAGAAAGGAAAAGCCCAAACATAGTACTCCCTAAGGGGGGGGGGGTGGGACGGACAGCACGTCATGTGTGTAGTAGGTATGATACCAAAACTAGCAAATACAACTGACCAGGAAATATATAATAAGCCCATTTTCTCAGACTCGTCTCAAACCTTTTTGTGCAAGATATAGCATAAGGGCCACTCAAAAATTCTGTAGGTCATATTTTCCCAAAGATACATACCAGTATATGAGCTGGCTTAATGACTTCCAGTGCCTTTGCAAGTACGGAAGACATAGCTGTCAGCTGATTTCTTATCTGTTCTGAAGGCATGCTTTGCAAATGAGGACCAATTGGAGCATCTTCTCGAGTAGCGTAATTCAAATCAGATCCAAAACTAAGTGTCCGAGAAGTGTGGTCAATACGAACCTTTGTGAATTAAATAACGTCATCAATAGTTACACCTATATATAAATATGAAATCACTCTAGGAATCAATGTCTTTTAGTAAAAAATTTCAACTGATTATGAGGGGAAAAAATTAAGAATGTTAAGTACAAAAGCCAGAAGATCCACTCAGTACAACTTTAAAATGGTGCCACTGAACCAAAAGCTGAGAAACAAAGGATATGTGTTTTTTAGTCCTTATAGGCCTTCACCTCAGGGTCCCTTCTAGCACATACCTGCAGGTCACAGTGCCTCGCTGCATCTACTATTGCCCGTTCCAGTTGGAAAGCATCAACAAAAGGAACCAGAGAAGTCAAACGAGAAAACTCAATGCTCTGATAAATTTGTGCCACCTGCATAAGAAACACAAGGTTAGTAACAACAGCTATCATCTATTCAGCATTTTTTTGTGCAGTCTTACACAAGTATGAGAAGTAGAAATTATGCCCATTTCTCAGAGAAAAGAAACTGAAACTCAGATTAAGTGTTAACACTGCACTGCTGGAGCTGGAATTCCAATTCGAGGCTACCAACTCCAAATGCTACGCTTTGAACCATCACATGATACCATTCCTTAAAAGCATAATCCTTTCGGGGCGCCTGGGTGGCACAGCGGTTAAGCGTCTGCCTTCGGCTGAGGGCGTGATCCCAGCATTATGGGATTGAGCCCCACATCAGGCTCCTCCGCTATGAGCCTGCTTCTTCCTCTCCCACTCCCCCTGCTTGTGTTCCTTCTCTCGCTGGCTGTCTCTATCTCTGTCAAATAAAGAAATAAAATCTTAAAAAAAAAAAAAAAAAAGCATAATCCTTTCAAATCCTAGTTTTATAAAACAAAAAGCCCTGAATGGCCACATATTTGTAGATAAAGACCTGCTACCTACCTAATTCATCCGAACACTGTCAATAAACTTATTTGTCTGAAGGAGACTGGCAGCATTACTATTTAGTTATACTGCTAATTAACCTTCAACTATTTGTATAGCACATAAGAAATAACACTGCTCACATATACAAGAGAAGCAGGCCAATGAAATGTGCACAAATACTGTAAGTCAAAGTGTCATAAAAGCCCCCACCCACTGAAAACAAATGAGGACAAAACAGGAACACTGAAGCCATATTATAAACCATAATCTTCAAATTTACATAAGTCAGACTAAAATATGTTAAAAGACTAACAGTAACTAGCGTAAGAGAAAAGGCTTTCCCAGTCACTACTGGTAGGAGGGTTCATTAACTGTATCTTGAAGAGCTATTAAAGCTTTAGATGTGTAAGCCCTGTGACTAAGTCCACTTCCTGGACTACAGATAGCCATCGAAGTATGCAAAGATACAAGTATGGAAATGTTCACTGCTGCGACATTTTCTAATAGCAAAAAAAAACTAGAAATACAGACTTCTATCAGAAGAGTCTGAATAAATAAATCACAGTACCCTTTAGACAATGTAAAACCACAAAGGAGTTAAAAGGAGTAAAATAGATTTACACTGCTAATGAGGAGAAATGTACAAAAGATGGTGTTCAACAATAAAGGTGAAAAAAGCAATTACAAATTACATGAGATAATTGTTTTTCAAACCAAATAAATAGTAAGACTAATTTTGGCAAGGACAGAGTTGGGTGAAGGTGATTCCTAGGTGATTCCTAAATTTTTTAGTGTTGTGATAAAAACAATCATGGGGACAATTCCAGTTCTAAATAAAACACTCATCTGAAAATGCTCACCTGCTGCAGAAGACGGAGTATGGTGTTGTTCTGCAGCTGCGGAACATACTGTTGCAACTCTGGCTCCTTTTCAGGTTGTTCCCGAACCCAATTTAGAACCTACAAAATCCATTACATTGAAAAAGAATTATACTTTCTAAGTAACACTCAAACATTGGTGAAACTTTTCTAATTTTCTTAAAACATATAAAGACATCACACACGGCAGGGAAATACACCTAGAATATGAAGCTATACTGAGGCTTGTCTGAAGGTGACTGACAGCAATGGCTATATTAGTCATGCTGCTAATAGACCTCCAAAAGTTTATTTAGCACATCAGAAATATCTTTTTTCCTGATGTAAAGAAAAAAAGACAATGAAATTGTGCACTGAATTCAAACGTATAGGACCATACTTCTCTCTCAATATAAATACAATCTGAAATAGCAAAAGGGTCAGCTGTATAGTAGTATAACCAAAACTAAAATACAAAGTCTTACCTTTGTGACTCTCTCACAGAGTTTTAGTGGGTTAAATTCCACTTCCAGCCAATTGTAAAGGTCTTTCACTTCAGGGACAACATACTGTAGTACGTTGAATCTGACCTACAATAAACCAAAGGTTTAATTTCCTGAAGGAAATTTCCAACTAGATTCGAATCCAGTGTAAGTAAGAAAAACAGAGGATCAGAAATCTGGAAAATGTCTGAAAAACTGGCCTCAACTCTCATTAAGTTCACCAGAGGAATTCAAAGGAAAACTATGTTTGGGTCTCTAACCCCAAATTATGCATCTACCCCCAGTGAAAAGTCCCCAAGAGCTTAATAAGGATATAAACACTCTAAATCAACATGATCAATAAACTATTTAAAGACAACTCATGTGTCCAAGCTAATTTATTACCAGTAATGAAGTAAAATACCACAGCTTACAAATAACTGTACCACACAAAAATTACCATAACACTACTCATAACATCCCCAAACTAGAAGGAAAAAAAAAAAAACACAGTACAAATAAGATGTTCTTATACAGAAATGATCAAAGAAAAAACAGCTAATCTCACAAACATAACGGCAAGAAAAAGAATTTAACATATTATTGTACATATATAGAACTTAAATCTCATACAAAGTAGACAAACTAATATGTGGTGTTACAAACCAGGGCAGTGGCTACCAGCGTGGGGATGGCGTTATGAGAATTCACCCAATTACATTTATGTTTTTTTTGAAGACTTAATTTATTTGAGAGAGAGAGCACGCACGAGCACAAGCAGGGGGAGCAGCAGGCAGAGAGAGAGAAGAAGTAGGCTTTCCACTGAGCAGGGAACCCGATACGGGGCTCGATCCCAGGACTCTGGGATCATGACCTGAGCCGAAGGTCCCTATAATTGTATATTCTTTTTTTTTTTTTTTTAAGATTTTATTTATTTATTTGACAGAGACAGAGACAGCTAGCGAGAGAGAGGGAACACAGGCAAGGGGAGTGGGAGAGGAAGAAGCAGGCTCCCAGCGGAGCAGGGAGCCCAATGCGGGGCTAGATTCCAGGACTCTGGCATCACGCCCTGAGCCGAAGGCAGACGCTTAACAACTGAGTCACCCAGGCGCCCCTATAACTTTATATTCTTGTATGTGACTAGAATTCAGCTAAGGGTGCCAATGCATAACCTTTCTTAAAAAGGGACCAAAAAAGTAGCCTAATTTCATAAACCTCAAAACTGCCCATAACGAAATCTTACCTTACCTAACTATAAACTAGAACATATAATGCACGTGGGCCTTTATCCTTCGCATGTTGGGACTGCTAACCCAACGACAGACTAACTGCAGGGACACAGCAAGATTTGCAAGCACAGGTATGTGTTCCCATATAGACCTAATAATCACAAGACTGAGGCAAACAACGGCAGATCCTATCCCCATACACAACACTCTAGTCTATTTCTAATACAAAATGGGTACATGACTCATGTTCCACATTTCTTGAATACTTCCCCTTATAAATGCCCTTAAATATTTATTGAAATTAGCTGTGGTGTAAGCATTCAAATAGAATTCTCCCAGCTCTTATTTTTTTATCAAGATATTATTCTAGGGGCGCCTGGGTGGCTCAGTCGTTAAGTGTCTGCCTTTGGCTCAGGGCGTGATCCCAGCATTCTGGGATCGAGCCCCACATCAGGCTCCTCTGCTGGGAGCCTGCTTCTTCCTCTCCCACTCCCCCTGCTTGTGTTCCCTCTCTCGCTGGCTTTCTCTCTCTCTGTCAGATAAATAAAATCTTGAAAGAAGAGAAAAGAAAAGAAAAGAAAAGAAAAAAAGGAAAGGGAAGGAAGGAAGGAAGGAAGGAAGGGAGAAATTATTCTAGATTCTCCATTGAACATCCCTTCCCCTATGCTAAAATAGGCTCAGTCAGCTAATCTATTGACCTGACATCAACCAGTACCCTTCTTATAAACTTCCATACTTATCTATGGGTACAATGAGGACTCAAAATAGTCCATCCATCAGAACCACCAGTCATGAATTATAAAACGTGACCATAAAGTTTTTTATTCTGAGCTGTAAGAATGCTCCAACTTATACCAACCATATCATTAATAAGGCCAATTCTTGTTGGTGGGGCTTGAAGACCTAGCAGTGTTGCAAGGCGACGCTGTTTTTCGACTATAATGCCATCCATATCCAGAAGTCGAGCAATATCAGTACGCTCAGGAGTAATAGGGATGGAAAGAGTGGCCAAAAGGACTCTGGTAGACATTCTAGAGAACAAAATTACAAATCTGTTAAATTCATAAAAGTTACCTGATACAAAAAACCACTTCTTTAATTGTCTGGTAAGACACGCCAGTGACAGAATATGTACACCATACCAGCAGACTGTACTCACACGTGTTATTCATCAAAGCAGGAGATGAAGAGAAATGGACTGTGCTAAAATGAATACTTGGGAGAAGCAGAACTTCACCCACCACTTACTACTGTCAATATTTGCCAACTATAGAAAAAGACTGTGGGTCTAAAATGTAGAACAGGTAAATCTGTATACCCGATGCTTCTTTAGAAAAACAATTAAGGCAGCTTTAAAATCAAGGGAAAAAAAATGACAGTAAGAAAAGGGGAAAAACTTACAAGGATCATAAGTGAACACAACTGGGAGGTGGGAGGGGAGGACTCGTGGTGAGGCTGAATCTTAGTTTCCTTAGAACACAAGAGGAAAGTCCGGTTGAATTCAGAGCACTATAGGACATTAAGGATAGTGGGCTCTGGAGCCCAAGGGTCAAGGGTTAGAATCTCAGCTTCACCATTTCCAAGACTGGAACCTAAGGTAAGATACTTAATTTTCTGAGTCAGGACGCTGTTGTAAAGATTAAGCAAAATAACGTACATAGAGCTAAATAACCTAATTCTATTATTATAATACTGTTATTACAGCACCTTCTAAAGGGATAGTACAGAAGTACCTTAAAGGAACCCAAGTTCGTTTGTTTTTTTAATCTCAGACATGAACTGCACAAAGGACAGTGGATGACATAATGAACACTGTCCTTAAGAGTTTCAAAGAAAATACACTAGGAAAATTCATTTAGTCTGTTCCATGTATTGCTGTAAAGCTAGAAAAACATTTGGTGTACAAAATTCTATCAGAGGCCAAAATAACATGGTCTGCCAATGAGAAAAAAGAATGGCGTGAGCTCCCGCAGTCTAACTGAAACATATTAAAAAAAAAAAAAAAAAAAAAAAACACATGACTGAAAGAAAATAGGCTGCATGTATTGTTAAAAAAAAATAAAGTGGTCTTTAGATTGCTAGGTTATAGACCCCTTTTCTATATTCAAACACACACTCAGTTATATTTTCTAATCAGGGGAAAAAGTGACTTGATGGCATTTATTTTTTAAATTCTCTTATCTGTCCTAAGACTAGATTTTAAATACCGTATATGGATAGAAAGCTCATACAGTAACACTGTCTTTCCTAATATTCGATTTTCTCAATCAGGTTTTTGGCAAAGTTGGTTATCAGACAAAGGACAGTTACTTGAAGACCAAGACTACCAGAGAACAACCATGTCTGGAGACACTTCTCACAGTCAGAAGTGGAAGGACTGCTACCAGCATCCAGTGGGCAGACTAGGGATGCTGTGAAACACCCTAAGTGCAATCCGCCACGACAGGAAATTATCCGGCCCCAAACGTCAGTGGTGTAGAAGCTGAGATACCCTAACCTGGAACCATGCCATTCATGAGAAGATATTTATTTCATAATCTCAATATTATTTGACTGTAACATTCTTACCTTTGCATCTCTTCTTGTGTAAGATTCTTTCTCATTTCTCTGGACAGATGGTAAAGACGATGGAGTGTAGATGCATGAAAAAGAGCATTTCCAGATTTCCAAAACACAGTTGAAACTTTGTTATAGTAATTTGCCATCAACTGAGGTTTCGGTGGTTTTTTAGACAAGGTGAATAGTCCATGAATATCTTCCACAGCTTTGAATGCTTCCTAAAATTAGTAGTATAAATCAGTCACTGCATTCTAAACAAACAAACAAAAAAAAATCTAATCCAAATCTCTTTATGAAACCTAAAACACAAAGTACTGAATTAAAAAAGTGGGAAGTAAAATTCCTTTATGTGTGGTTCCTTTTACTCATCTACAATATCTGATATATTTCAGAAAACTACCTTTATCGCAAAAATACTAAATCCTTAAACTTCTTCAAATTAGACAGAACAGACTTTAAAAAAAAAAAAAGTGCATTGCCTTTTCAGCCACAATATGCAACTCCCTCAGTCCAGTTCAAGATGCTAATGAACTTCAGGGCTGCTGCTCAAAAGAAGCTTTTAAAGTAGATAAGGTGTATTTGAACATGTGCCAACTGATATAAATAGAATAGAGACTTTCGCTTTCTTTGCCCCTTTCATAGTAGTAGCAAGGATGAATTTTAAGATGCCAAGTATCTGTAAGAAAATGTATCAGCCCCATAGAGAATTTCATAAAATTCAATTTTATTAGTCTTTCTACCAACCAACCCCAGCCTGAAGCCTGACAAAACCAGATTAGCTCCAACTATCTTGACAACTTTGTCAACTGTGCTTAATTTGCAAAGGTTATTTTCAAATCCCATTCTTTTGACTGTCCTAAAGATGTTTCAAGGTATACTTTTAAAAATTTGGTTTTATATGCTTACAAATTTTTCCATAACAGATCATTTTAATTATTAAATGTGATCTTTTTGACAGAAAACAGATCAACAGATTCTTACGGTTCAGGGTGGGGTTAGTTGCAAAGGGGCACAAGGGAGTTAAATCCTGATTCTGGTGATGACTGCATCTTTCAAATTTCAGGGTGAGTTTTGCTCAACGTAAATTACACTTCAATGAACTTAGGGGCGCCTGGGTGGCTCAGATAGTTAAATGTCTGCCTTCAGTTCAGGTCATGATCCCAGAGTCCTGGGATCAAGCCCCGCATCAGGCTCCCTACTTGACGGAGAGCCTGCTTCTCCCTGCCCCTCTCCTGTTCCACCTGCTTGTGCTCGCTCGTTCTGTCAAATAAATAAATATTTTTTTAAAATAATAATAAAAAAATAAACGTGATTTAGGGGCGCCTGGGTGGCACAGCGGTTAAGCGTCTGCCTTCGGCTCAGGGCGTGATCCCGGCGTTCTGGGATCGAGCCCCACATCAGGCTCTTCCGCTAGGAGCCTGCTTCTTCCTCTCCCACTCCCCCTGCTTGTGCTCCCTCTCTCGCTGGCTGTCTCTATCTCTGTCGAATAAATAAATAAAATCTTAAAAAAAATAAATAAATAAACGTGATTTAGAAGTTTTTTCAAGTGTATCATTATCACACTACTTGGGAGAATGTATAAGAAAAAATCTGGAAGGACATAAAACACATCACAGAGGTTATTTCTGAATAATAAAATAACAGGTGAATAGTTTCTTCTTTCTACTTATCCACTTTTTCTATAATAAGCATGTCTGTCTTCTATAGTACCTCTTTTTCCTCATTACTTCATCAGGTAGTGTTTTAAGGGTGTCCCTACAGAAGGGAAAATATTTTGGAAAGCAGGAAATCACCGTTTCAACTGGCTGAAAAACTACCGATCTTCCTCTGTAATTTCAATTAGATTTTATCTTTTGGTCAAATATTTAAAAGTTTCAAGTCAGGACTACAAAATCATGTGAAAATGTCTTTGTGGAATTCTTAACGTAAAAAGCCCAAATAGTGGACAAGTCTCCCAACACTACTAAGATCTCCAGTATAGGCTCTTCCCCACACCTTTACTAAGCCAAAGAAACACTAAGAAATCTAGGAGACAATCTACTGCAGCATTTCTCCAACATCCACAGTAAAGGGACAAGTTTTTTTTTTAAGTTTCCAACCTATTGCTGCCAATATTTTTATGAAATACAGCAAAATTATTACAAAAACTAAAAGACAAGCTTAGTTTTTCTAAACAGAGTAAACACACACAAAATTACCATGAAATTGCTACCAAAAACAAAATCAAACAAAAAAAACTAAAAAACCTCCACCCTTAATAAATGCATATTCTCCTCTATAATTCTTTCATCCTGGATCAGTAGGTAGTTCACAGACACTGAACCACACTTTGAGCAACAGTGAGGATGAACTGTTTTATATGCAAAGCCACTGGGTCCAAAAGAGATTACCTGATTTGGCCCAGATTTCACAGCAGGCAACCAGAACCAAAATATCCTGAGACTGCCTGTCCAGAACTCTTAGCTATCCATTAGGGCATCTTAAATTCCTCAATTATCTATGGAAATTAACCAATAAATATCAAGATGAAGATACTCATTAAAGGAAAAAAAAAAAAGTAGGCAACTCTGTCAGAACCCCTCTCACTCCTGAGAGCTTTTTCTGTATCCTTGCTTAATAAACTTCTATTGCTTTACTCACAAAAAAAAAAAGGTAATATGGGTTATTATGACTACAAAAGACAGCAAATAGTTCACAACATACCTGCCATAATTCCATGCTGATAGCACTGTCCAACTGAACAAGCCTGGTTTCCAAATGCATAGACTGGCTCTCTGGATTATTAAGATTGATTGCTGTACTCTGGTTATGGTGACGTTGGATCTGTGACAAGTGCATTCTCAAATTGTCACACAGCTTACGGAATTCAGCCTTACGGGTGTACTGGAGGCAGAATTTGAAAGCTATAGGCATAATTATAAGATATATTAGGTACCTTCCACCATCACCAAGTATTTGAATTAGTTTTATTTCAAATATTAAAATCAGTTATTTTAACAAGATTTACCAAACTTATAATCAGTCTTTAGAAATGATCAGAATCATCGGTCACTTCATCATGTATCCTGACCATCTTTTGGACATAGTCCTGTCCTAGAGCTAGAATCTGGTCCTGGGGTTCTAGGAGAGTTTACAAATGGGAAGCTATTCAAATTAAAGTGTAGGAGGACTTACCTTTCAAACACCTACCACTTCAAATCCTAAAAGAACAAAATATTCTAGCCTGAAATATAAAGAGCCTCGCTAGCTAACAAACTGCGGGCTTCTGGTAACCTGACTTCAGCTGTGTACATAGACGTATACCTTAACTACTTACTCTGTCATTAAAATAATTTTCTATCGTCATATATGCAATACAACAATTGTTTCAGAATTCCTTTGCTCTTAAAAGAGATTTCTATTCCAACAGGACCAAAACAAAAGGGACGCAGCTTAACTTCAGGTTAACATTTCTATCAGTAGTTATCAAAAACCCCAAGTGTACTTCTGCTAAATGAAAATTCACATATGCTAGCCATGTAAGCAAAATGGAACACGGGTTCTAACACTCAAAGTAAAATATTCTTAAAGTCACTTACAACTTGGATAAACAAATGCCAATCGTCCCCCATACTGAAAAGAATGGCAACACAAGGCTTACCGAGGCCAAAGTAAGAAAAAGCCAAAAGCCACTCTCAAGTCACATATATTCCATTCATATATTGTTAAAAAGCTGCATTAAACCAAGTGACAGTAGGGAAAAGATACAAGATCAAGAGAACAGACTTCATACAGTTCAGGATTCAAAGTACAGTTAATCCTTACAAGGGTTTGAACTGTACAGGTACACTAACGTGTAGACTTTTTCGATACAGTACTGTACATTTATTTTTCTCTTCCTTATGATTTTAACACTTTCTTTTCTCCAGCTTACCTGTTTTAAGACTACAGTATATAACACATGTAACAAAGAAAATAAGTATTAATCAACTATTTATGTCACCAGTAAGGCTTCTAGTTAACAACAGGGTATTCGTAGTTAAGATTTTGGGTAGTCAAGTCATAGGCAGATTTTCAACTGTGCAGGAATGGGGGAAAGGGGTATATCCATCAGCACCACTACCACCACCCACCCCCAGTTGTTCAAGTGTCAATTGTATACACAGTGTAACAACCGGATACTTTTTATGACAATCCTGAGTCATCAAAATGACTTAGTTCTATATTCCGTGATACTGTTTAAGAAAATAAAACTATGTATTTTTTTCAAGGAATCCTACAAGTCCGAAGCTTACAAAGGCCTTAGAAACCCACGGCATGGTTGAGAATATGCAGTAGTGAAGTCAAAAGAACTCAAGTTTATCAGAAACCAATCAATAAGTTCCATTTATGTTTTTAGTCACCGGAAAATCCCAAAATGACTTTGTCATTCAGATATTCGTGAAGTGGATTTCATATAGAATTACACTAACAAGTAAAACAAATTTCTTACAGTCACTTATTTAATATTTAAAATGAATGCCAATCATCTTTCAGTAAGGATAAAAACTATAAAATGAGTACTATGGAGAAAAACAGGTTAACTTTGTCCATCTTTTGCAAAATCTTGTCCCAAAAGTCAACTTTTCAAATCAGTTTTCATCTTACCTTGTTGGGCAATATCATGGTAGAGACGCTCTACTCTAGAATTGTTTCGAAGAAGGTCCAAACACTGCCTATATGATTCCCAAAGGAATTTAACCCATGGAGTTAAAAGTAGTCTGTCGGTACGATCTTGAGTGTCTTCGCCACTTACGGCACTTAGGAGAACACTAAAAAGAAGGAAAAAAAAATGTTAAAAGTCGAAAAGAATTTTAGATACGATTTCCTACTTTGCCATATGATTGAAAAATCAAAACCAACAATGGTCAGTATAAAAAAGTGCAACTTCTTCCTACAACTTTAGATGCACTGTAAAGTAGTCACGCATTCAAATATTTGAATGCCCCATGCATATTACAACCATTTAAATCGGTATGTGCCTCCTATCTGCTTACAAATTTTGAATAGTATGATTTTGTTACTATACATTTAAAATTCTGAAGATAAGCATTCCTTCTAATGAACTTCAAACGAGGATGATGGAGACACATGTCAAGAAAACCTGAGGAAAATGTATCAACAATTTAACGTACATACCTCTCAGGAGTTTGAATATTATCCAGATCTTCTATGTCTAGGACCATCTGCTGAGATTCTTCCTTAGCGGCTTCAGTTTTTTCCTCTGCCAATTTCAAATATGCCCTAACAACATCCTCTAGAGATTTGATGTTCACCTAAATCAAAAAAAAGAGAGAGAGAGGGAGAGAAAGAACCTTAAAACACTTTCTCAACAAACCATAAAATATTTTAAGAGCAAATTTTAAGATATAAAGTATATTACAACTCTAGAAAGTAAACTCCTCTGAAAGTCACTAAAAGCACTTACTAAAAATATAAAACCCAGCTCTTTTCATACCTGTTGACAAATGTTCTTATACTGATATAATCCCTCTTTAGCCAAATGGCTCTTCCGAAGATCCACGCAAAGTTCCAAGTATTTCAACATAATCGGCTCGTGTATCTTTTGCCATGTTCTGTGTTTCTTACTTTTCATAACATCATAAAGAACATCCAAGGCAGGCTGCTTTTTTCCAACCTCAAGAAATTCTGAAAAAATAATTCAGGAAAATTAAAATCCATTATATATACTATATAGAAGTCTAAATTTTGCTTAAATTGGCTATTTTAATTTCTGAACTCACCACCATCTCTTTTTAGATAAACGTTTATTTTTGCTATCTAAAGCCATGCCAAAACTATCTGAGTCTAAAACAATGAAAAACTGGTACTATCTCAAAATATGGTCTACATATAACACTGGATTTCACTCAATTACACTGTACCAAATGTGTCCTTCTAAGTTCCAGAAATTGAGGTCATGAGAGGAAAAAAACCTTTCCCCAGCAAACACAGTAAAGTCAAGTATAACTTCAATCACAGTGATCTGAGGAAATTTTTACTAGTTCGTGCTAAGACGCCAGGCAGAAAAATCATTAGACTGTCAATTAGACAGTCAATTAGATTGACTCTGTTCCCTTTACAATCAACTGACTATTTGTGTGGCCCTGCTTTTGGGTTCTCTATTCTGATCACTCTCTATTGCAATGTGTCTAGTCTTTTGCTAATACCACACTATCTTGATTATTATAGATGTAAAAGTCTTCAAACCAAGCAGTGAGTGCTCCAACTTTGTTCTTCAGTATTATTTGGCTTACTAAGTCCTTTACCTTACCATATAAACTCGGAATCAGTTTGTTAATATCTACAAATTAGCTCACTGGAATTTTCATTCAAATTTTACTGAATCTATGAATGAAATTTGGAAGAATTGATAATTTAACAATATTTAGTCTTCCAATCTATGGAATATCTCTCCACTTATTTTTCCAGTCTAAACATGAAAAAAAAAATATTAAGACAAACTCCAAATGAGGGACATTCTACAAAATACTTGACCAGTACTCCTCAAAACTTGTCGAGGTTATCAACAAGGAAAATCTAAGAACTGTCATAACAAGGGGAGGTTTCTAAGGAGACACAGGATGATTAAATGTAATATGGTATCTAGATGGGATCCTGGAATTCAAAAAAGGACATTAGGGAAAGCTAGGGAAATCCGAACAAAGTATGGACTTTCATTAACAATATATCAGTATTGGTTCATTACTAGCGACAAATGTACCAAAATGATAAAAGATATCAATAGGTTACGGTTTATATGGAAACACTCTGTACTATCTTTGCAATAATTTTGTAAATCTTGAACTTCTAAAATTGTTTATTTAAAAAAATAGTTTATTAAAAAACACAATTTTTAAAGACAGTAAAAATTTTAGAATGCATAGCAAGGAAATTATCCACTTATGAATTTAGTGCCGCCTAAACCCGAAGGCGTTCTGCATGTGGCAGTATTTCAAAATCCAGCTCCAATCTCAGGTTTTATGGATACTGCTCATTTTGGAATTCAGTCAAAAGCAAAGTCTCCTCTATCATATTATTTCTGACAAAGATTAAATTTTATCCTATTTTTTCTCATCTTTTATTTTCTTTTGCACAAAACTTAGTCAATGAGGTGGGGGGCTATCAAACTTAAGTCATCTGGTTATGTTCAACTTAAAATTCAGTAACTGCCAAACTGCACACAAAAAAATCTTTCCACCAAACATTTGAAAAATACTTTGGGGAACCAAAACACTAGTCTATACCATTAAAAAAGAAGGCCTTAAAACACTACATTCCCATTGTTAAAAATCATTATTTTCCTCCTAAGAAAAAAATCTTTAACAAAGAATTATTTTCAAGAGTTAACACCATACATTATAAACCATGTTAACGTGCTAGGCAAACAACAGGCAGAAATGTCCCTTATTTAGGAGTTTTACTAGATCTACAGATTTAGTAATTCTCTATTATTTCTTCTCTCAACTAGCACATCTTTCAGGAATGTTGCTTCTGAACATTCCTTCCTCCAGGAAAACTACAAACAATATTCCAGCTCTGGTATATTAACAAGTTTGCAACGAGAAAAATCACAAAATATACCGAAGTAAGTTATCTTTATACAATACCCTATGTAATCCCATATTGTATCAAATCATATTCTTCATATGCAAGTGAAAACAAACCCCTCTACAATAATTCAAGTCAATGTCAACATTAATCCTGGCAATATGGGGAAAAGTCCATTTTCATTTGAGTCCATTATCTTACAAAAGAACAAAACAAAAAACAACCCTGTAAGAGGAAATGAAAATGTAATACAACTAGATACTTTGTTAAAATAATAAGCCTATCCTGCTCTAAGGGGAGGACCTATCTATCTTCTTCCTGAAGCATACATATACAAGGTTATTTTCTAAAATCCAACAGTACCCTAAGTATTTTTAACAACTATTTAACAAAAAAGGTCTCTATCAGCCAAAAACTTGGAAATAAATGCTTTTAAATTTATGATTCACATTTACTAGCACTGCAGCAGCAAAACAATCTGTTACATACAATTCCCAGTCTTAAATTGAGCATTTAAATCTTAATACTATTCTATATAAACACTGTCAAAATGCTTGTAACACAAAACAGGAACAAAGAGTTATTAAAGTTGAGAGCTGGCCCCACCATGGTGATGACAAAATAATAAGCTGTCTAAAAATAATTCACCTACCCAATCTCTTATTTTTAAATAGGGGAGTGTGATTTCTTAATGTCACTCTAAAAAGTAAGAAATCTTGTTCAGGGATAGAACTAAAAGTAATTTTCCTTTCTTTTCTTTTTAGATTTTATTTGTCAGAGAGAGAGAACGAGCACGCGAACACAAACAGAGGGAAGGACAGGCAAAGGGAGAAGCAGGCTCCCTGCCAAGCAAGGAGCCCGATGCAGGACTGGATCCCAGGACCACAGGAAAACGACCTGAGGTGAAGGCAGATGCTTAACAGACTGAGACACCCAAGGGTCCTTAAAAGTAATTTTCGCTTCCTAAACAGCCAATCAAAATTTATGATTCCAAATTCCAATTTCAAACTCGGAAACAACAGGTTCAAACAAACCAAAACAAACGCACTAAAACATAATTTTTTTATAGGACACCTCCAGCATCACCAAGAAAAAAAGCAAACATGGATACCAAGCAAGAATGTTTTTAAAGGAAAAAAAGGGAATGGAACAGAGACCATGATAATCCAAGAGGGTGAGTTCCTATCTTTACCCTAATTTACATACTGGGAGAATTTAGTTCCTCTTAACTATCTAATAAGGAAAAGTTTTTGAGGCTAAAAAGAAACACCACACATTAAAGGCTCTATTGCAATGTTTTTTTTTTAAAAAAAAGTCCATTTCCAAACCGATATTCTTGAAATAAAGATTAAAATCTGGAATTATGAATACCAGGAGTGTAGGCATTCTGAGTTTACCTTTCAAACACAATGACAAACTATTTCTAAAAGAAAAAGTTCAGGTCTGCCCCCTTCAATATTACTAGTTTATCTGTGCAACAGAACAAGTAGATAAGCTACAATGTTACACAATTTGTGGGTTTAATGACAACTTTACATGAATCACTGCCAGAATCTAAATTAAAAGGCTGTTACAAGATCAGGAGCAATTAATTCCACACTACTGACAACATATTCAGGAAAAGGGGCTTTTCGCAAATGATTCCAGTGTATGAATTTCTTGCCTGTAACTGGTGGGCCAAGTTCTCATCTTCCTGAATGATTACTATAATCAATTCCCAAAAATATTGTTCTGAATTACAGACTCAGAGTGACAACTATTCTAAATTTATTCACATTTTATTAAGATAATAAAATGGATTGATTAGTTCTCTGTGTGTTTGAGGATACAAATGTTACAGATAAAAACATTTACATTAAACGAGATTATCTCCATCGAATGAAATGTCCTTTTATAATCCTAGTTTTGTAAATTCTGTAAGCAGTGCCATGTGCCATCCATTCTGCTCACTTTAACACTTTCAGACAGGAGCTCTCATTCACAAGATCAAAGGTACAGAAATTACTCCTTGAAAGCTAAGGCCTCTACTACAGAAACACCCAACCTACATTTTAAAAGGACTACAGCAAAGAGACAGTACAGCCTTATAAAAACCTACACAAAATTAAAGTGTCCCCCCCACCAGGTGCCCCTTGCTCATCTTGCCTACTTTAATTTCAGATGCTTTCCCCAACTTTCCCTTCATGAATCCAATCTATTTCAACTTAGAAAACGTGTAAAAACATTTAAGATTTGTTACACATCGGAAAACCCTTCATACTAAGCGCATATCAAGATTCACAAGGGAGGCGTGATGAAAGAAACAAGCCTTGAACACATCAAATGTGTACTATTTAAGGCCATCAAGATTACAGTGCTTCAGCCTATTAGCATGAGAAAAAACGCCCATGGGTAAAGGAAGTGACTGTAAAACAGATCTACAATAGCAATTGGAACAGTTAATGTAATCCCAGTCATTTTTGTATACCATAATATAATTCTAAGTTTCCTAACACGTAAGAAAAAATTCTAACTTTGCTACAGCTCATTTTGCAGTGATAACTTTCCAGTTGGATCTATTTTCATTCCTAGAAATTAACAACCTTGGGCACCTGGGTGGCTCAGTGGTTGGGCATCTGCCTTCAGCTCAGGTCATGATCCCAGGGTCCTGCGTTCCAGTCCCAAACCAGACTCC
Source organism: Ursus maritimus (assembly GCF_017311325.1). Taxonomy (NCBI): domain Eukaryota; kingdom Metazoa; phylum Chordata; class Mammalia; order Carnivora; family Ursidae; genus Ursus; species Ursus maritimus. The sequence goes on along the minus strand of NW_024426885.1, from coordinate 12,153,024 downwards.
CTGGGAATCAGGAGTCTGCTCCTCCCCCCCATCCTGCCTGTGCATTCTCTTTCTCTAATATATAAGTGAAATCTTAAAAAAAAAAAAAAAAAAAGGAAGAAGAAGAAGAAGAAGAAATTAACATCTTTAATTCTTGCCTGTTCTAACCATTAGATCACTGGTTAAAATGAGTAGTCATCAGATCTAAGTTGTAGTTTTAACCGATTTTTAAAACAATTACTGTACTCTATTCCAAAAAATGTGGAATTATCATATTCCACACTCTTACCAACCCCCAAATTGTTACTTTTAAAATAACAACCATGTGATAAACACACCTTTAGACCTGACAGGTTATCAGTAGTATTAATTTTATGTATTGACTGAAATTGAACTTTTCACAAGAGAATTTTCAAACAAGTTAACAAATAAGCTCCATAAACATAAAACTGTAATAGACACGGTATATCCACCTACAACAGGGATAAGACCCAAAACTTGTTTGGGTAGAGAAAGGGTGAAAATAAGAGCCATAGACGCCCTACACACTTAGAAACTGTTGGGCTTAAAAACTCTTAAAGAGAAAGTTTTTAAAAACCAGAGCAATGCACAGTACATTTGCACCCCCATAACGCCAACGTAATAAATGCCTCTTGAACAGACCAGGACACGCACAAGTTTTCCTGAAAGGGCCCGTGGCTTAAGTACACCTTGAAAGAAAAATCGCAAGCAGTAGAGCTGCGGCGAAAAAAAGCCTTATCTGAAAGTCTAGAGACCTTGGTTCTAGTCTCCTGGCTCAACAACTAACTCCCAAAGTGACCTTGGGTAAACATTCTATCTCTCTAGGCCTCAATTTCGTTATCTTTAAGAGAGAACTTGAAGTCCCTCTCTTACAGTATTAACTCTGTTCCAACTTCATGTGATTGGGGCTGCCAATAATCAATGCCAGAAAAAACAGGTAACAGGTTAAATGGGTCAGAGTCTCCGAAGCAGTGATACAGCGACGGGAAAAGGGTAAGTGGACCCTGACCCAGCAAAGACCGGCGCTGGATTTGGGGGGCGGAGGTGTCTGCAGGAGGGCCGGAGGTGGGACTGCCCGGCTCCCGGCTCCCGGCGCCGGCAGGAGGTGGAGTCGAGGTTCTCGCGTGCATTGTCCCCGGGAGGGAGCCATGTTTCTTCCTCCCCGGCACTCCCAGATGGCGGCTGGGGGCGCGGGGCCTAAGCAGCCGAGAGCCCGGAGGCCTGGGTCGCCGGGCGGAGGCGGAAAAAGGAGGTAAGGAACTCCGGTCCCGGAAACGTGTCTCCGGGACCGCGGCCCCCGAGACGCACCAGGAGGCGGCGGCGGGAGGAAGGAAGAGCCCCCAGAGCGACGGTTCCCGGCTCCGCACCTCCCACCGGCCCCAGTCGGTTGGAGCGAAAAGGGAAACCATGCCCACCCACAGGCCGGGACCGCGGCGGGCAGTTCGCATCGATCACCTCTCCGGCCGCAACCGGGCAGCGGAGCAGCGAGAAGCAGGCCTGGGCTCCTCGACCTCCGAGGCCGCGGGCCAACCCAGCCCAGCGCGCCCCGATCCCCTACTCACCGTTGGCGCGTTTGAGGGCATTTTCCGGCCTCTGGAAATAGGCCGGCATCTTGGCGGCAGGCTCAGCTCACCCGGCGTCAGCGAACTCCTTAGTGGCCCGGGCCGGGAGAGGAGACGAAGGGGAACCAGCGCGAGGTTCCACGCGCCTCGCCAGCAGTCGCCCGCGCCCAGCCGACCAGAGACGGAAAGGAAAGAGCCACGTGACCCCCGCACGGCGGCGCCGCCGCCACCCAGGCCCCGGATGTAGGGGGGCGGTCCTCCGTGCGCAGGCGCGCTGCCGTCGCGCGCGCCGGCTGACGTGGCGGCGGCAAGCAGCCTCCGTGTGCGGTCGTGCTCCCTTCGGCCACCTCTGGGATACGTGTGGGAGAAGGTTCTCAGGCCTCTGTCTCTCCTTGAGCGAGAATCGGGGTGGGAAAGGTGATATTTGGGTCAGAGTCTCTGCCTGGCGAGAAAGAAGGCGTCTGCATAGATTTCCGACGTGCTTTGTGCGGAGTCATGCAAAGTTACAGTCAGGCCCCATCCGCCTAGGGAATGAACTGTCTCCGCTAAATGAAAATGCCGCATATATCCGTTTATCGGAAATGCATTGAGCAGCTATCGCTAGGCCAGCGCTGCTCACCACTGGCTAAAAGTAGTGACCTGTCCCTTGACGGGCTAGCAGGGGAAGGAGGGACACAATAAATAAATTAGCAAGCTTATTTCGTATCGATAAAATTAAAAAGTTGCTGACAAAACGATCGTCTAGGAAATGGGAGCTCTCAGAGGAGGTGAATTTTGAGCTGAGACCTGAAAGATGGGGACAGACTGGAGACCGTAATCTGGCAAGAGGGCACAAGTTCTGCAGCAAAACAGACTTTGCATAATGTTTGAAAATACACGGGAGTGTTGTAGCCTTTACATTCAGCACACATCACAGAAAAACATAAGAAAAATGGGTGTTAGTGGGGGGGAATAATCAATTTCTCAGGCTTTTGCTGCAGTGTTTATTATCGATCAACAATTTTAATGTTCAGTCACTACCTAGTACACCTACAACTCGAAAGCCATTTAAACTGAATCTAATTACTCAAGCCCTAGGTATGAAATTAAGATGAGTTCAGAAGAAAAATTCAGAAAGCAACAGTGGAATAAATTGTTGCAAATTTATTACACATTTTGTAATGGTGGATGGGATATGCTAATGAATGACAGTACTGTATCAGGGGAACGAGGAATCCACGGCACATATATGCAAAAAACATTTTCCCCTCATTCTTTCTGCCTCAGCAAAGAGGTTTTTCTATTTAATTAAATTTACCACTATAAAGAAAGAAAACTTGGGAAAAGACAAAAGATACATCACAGACTCTAAAAAAGTTTATTTAAAAATTAACTTTAGAGAGTTCTTTCTCCAAATTGCGTGGGCCACTCTAAATGTCTCCAAATTGCGTGGGCCACTCTAAATGTCTAAACTTACTCCCCCAAAATTAAGAGGCAGACAGAGTTGAGTAACACTTACTAAGAAGCTATAGGAACTGTTTTATGGGGCAGGATCAAGAGACTCATTTGTGTATATAATAATTAAGTCAAAATCAAAGAGCTAAACATAAGAGCAAATATAGCTTTTAAATGCTGTAGATGGAAAACTATTTAGTAGGCCACAGAGAAATGTAACAAAATAAAAGGAAACCTGACCTAAATATCAGAAAAAGCTTTCCAACATTCTTACCTTTTCGTTATCATATCTTGAAGAAGATAGTAAAATAATGTCATTGATTATTACTCATTATGTGGTAGACCTAAAACAAGACAAACACTAGAAAATTTGGAGCAAAAAATGAAATTCAATATTTCGGCATCTTCTTTCTTTTTTCTCAAGTTAAAGTAGATGAAGCATTTGGTAATATAATACCCAATGATCATTTAAGTACATTAAGTACAATTAGTGTCTAGTACTGTATTTGTGAATAGTCTCAACTTCCAGAATAAATTTTATTAAATTCATCCAATAGGACAGGATACCTGGGTGGCTCGGTTGGTTAAGCGTCTGCCTTCAGCTCAGGTCATGATCCCAGGGTCCAGGAATCAAGTCCCACATCGGGCTCCTTGCTCATTGGGGAACCTGCTTCTGCCTCTGCCTGCTGCTCCCCCTGCTCGTGCGCGCTCTCTCTCTCTGACAAATGAATAAATAAAATCTTTAAAAAATATATATCAAAAACACTCAGCCAATAGGTATTAAGCACCAGCTAATAGCTATAATGCTGGGGATAAAAGATGCAAGTTGCCTGTTTTCAAGGAGTTGATGTTTCACTAGTGAAGACGGATGAGTACACAATGAAGAACGAGATAGGATCTATTCCAGGAGAAAAGCATAATTACTTGTTGTTGATTAATGCTCGCTTCTTAGAAAACAAGCAAACCGAATATGCTAGAAGCCACTTTAGGAAGTGGTAAAAGGAAGTAATCAGGCTGGTGAAGGTTTTTTCCCTAATCAAGCTACTTTTGTACTGCATATAACTGGGTAATTTCTCTCAAACAATCTTTGGAGGTTTTGAGTACAGCAAATAAGATTCTCAAAAAAAAAAAAAAACAGTTGTTAGGGGCACAAATGAAGTACTACATTATACGTATATGCAACATAATATAGCTTTAAATCAAGTATCATGTTTTATAGTTTACAAAATGCTTTCACATTCGTCATTTTGTTTACAAGAATGCTGGAATGAAGGTATTTACACTAAAACTAAGAGTTTCAGAGAGTTAGACTACGGTTCACAATTACGCATTCCTTCAACAAAGCATTGTGGAATACCCACCACGTGCCGGGCATGAGAACTAAGGCCTGATAGGTAGGTGCAAGGCAGGGAACAAGACAGACTTGGTTCCTGCCTTCTTGGACTTGACAGCCTAGAGAGAAGGAAGACTTTGAACACTTGCCAGAAGCTTCTCGAAGATAGAGACACCACTCCAGTCCAGGCCCCACTCGTCTTTCCAGGTCCATCTCTCAGCACACTCAATGTCTTTCGGTGCCTGAAACAGCCCTCTCTCCCACCTCCAACCCAATGAGTGCCATCACCTCCCTTGGGACATTCACCACTACCACCCATTCCTTGTTCTAACAACAACCTATTTCTCCACATTAACTGTCACTTCCTCCAGGATTCTTCCCTAGCCCCCAGATTAATTTAGATGCCAAGGCATGGAACACCCATATCATCTTGTCTTATCACTGATCATACTTCAATGTAATTACTTGCAGACTATAAGCTCAGAGAGTGGAAGCTTTTGTGTTGTTCACAGTATATCCCCAATGCCTGGCAGGACATTGGGCAGATGAGATACTCTCAAAAAATGCTGGAGAGATGAATGAATGAATGAATCCCCACATAAAGATTTATATAAAACAGTTTCTACTATACCTGTGGGGAAGTAACAGGGTTAAAGTTCTGTGTGTGTCTTCTTTCATTTATAGAGCATCTACCTATCTACGTGGGGCTCTCAATCTGCTTAAGCCCCAGGATGCAAATAAGAAACAATGCTCTTCACTCAAAGCTCCTAATTGCACTGGTTTAGAACCTCCAGCTGTACCGAAGTTCATTTGTGACTTTCTGAGGTCAGTGTTCAAATATATCATGCTTTCCTACACCTGTCTATTCCTTCTCTTCTTCCTATCCCACCCACTGTTACCTGACCAAACCCTACTAATACTTTAAGCCTCAGCTCAAAGGCTTCCTCTGCGAAGCCTTTCAGCCAGTGGGGGGCTGACTTAACTGCCCCTTCTCTTGTGCTGTTTGCGCAAGCCGCAATTAACTCGGGCACCCAGGCCATCTCTGGGCACTCTGCTGCGCCTGCAGCTGTGTCATGGGGTGGCTCTAGTCTTCCCTCAAACCACTGGTGCCTAGAGGTGGATCAATGACTGACTAGCTCTTCCCCCTAGCTACTTCTAGAACATTCTCTCTCCTCCCTTGAACTGTGAATATTGAACTTCATGCTGTCAGTCTAGACCACCTGTGATCGCTCTACATGACAGTGCTGTATAGGTGCTCTACAGATCCCAGGTCACAACCCCTCATTTCTTGACTCTTCTCTCTATCACTTTCCAACACTACTGTCATAATTATTCATGGTTTCTATACCCATGTAGATGATCCCGCCAATATCCTGGCCACCTGGCCTTCACAATTGTGTCCTCTACCTTACCCCACTCATTCACACACATGGTGATACCCTAGAGTCTAGACTAAGAGTCAGCAAACTTTTTCTGTAAAGGACTAGGTGGTAAATATTATAGGCTTTGCAGACCAGGAGGCCATATCTTCAATTCTTGGAGCAACTGTTCTTGCTAAAAGAATAATATTGTATGTATGTGTGAATATTACATTTAAAAATGTAAAAACTAGGGGCACCTGGGTGGCTCAGTCGTTAAGCATCTGCCTTTGGCTCAGGTCATGATTTCAGGGTCCTGGGATCGAAACCGGCATCGGGCTCCTTGCTCAGCAGGAAGCCTGCTTCTCCCTCTCCCTCTCCCCGTGCTTGCGTTCCCTCTCTTGCTGTGTCTCTCTCTGTCAAATAAATAAAATCTTTAAAAAAAAAAAAATCTTAGAAAAATAAAAGGATGGGGCGCCTGGGTGGCTCAGTTGGGGCACCTGGGTGGCTCAGTCAAGAGTCTGCCTTCGGAGGCGCCTGGGTAGCACAGCAGTTAAGCGTCTGCCTTCGGCTCAGGGCGTGATCCCTGCGTTATGGGATCAAGCCCCACATCAGGCTCCTCCGCTATGAGCCTGCTTCTTCCTCTCCCACTCTCCCTGCTTGTGTTCCCTCTCTCGCGGCCTGTCTCTCTCTCTCTGTCAAATAAATAAATAAAATCTTTAAAAAAAAAAAAAAGGAAGGGTGCCTGGGTGGCTCAGTCAGTTAAATGTCTGCCTTTGGCTCAGGTCATGATCTCAGGGTCCTAAGATTGAGCCCCTTATCAGGATCCCTGCTCAGCAGGAAGTCTGCTTTTCCTTCTCCCTTTGCCCCCCCACCCCCACTTGTGGTCTCCCTCTCAAATGAATAAATCTTTTTTAAAAAATGTAAAAACTATCTTGATGAGCACTGAGCAAAGGATAGAATTGGTGAATCACTCTATTGTACACCTGAAGCTAATGTAATACTATGTTATTATACTGGAATTAAAAACTAAAAAAAATTAAATGTAAAGACTAAAAGATAGTAAAGACTATTCTTAGCTCTAGGCTATGTAAACAAAGACAGTGGGCCAACTTTGGCTCCTAGGCCCTGTTTGCTGACCCCTACACTACACTTTGTCATGCCAGCTCTCCCAGTTTCCAAATCTTGATTTCAAGTATCTCACATTCTTGTTAATTCTAGTGTGCCACAACTCCCAACAATCCTCCTACCTGATGAACCTGCAATCCATTCATCAATCCGACTCCTTTTCACATTGCTCCCCATCCCCCATGTCCTCTGTTTCTCCCACACCCAGCTTGGATTCCATCATTTAGTTCTTTCCTTGCTCAGCTTTCCCTTGATTTGACCCCAACCCTGGCCAATCCGAGCGTCCTCTGCTCCTTGCCTGCTGCCCAATATGACTGGAGAAAAATGTACAACCGTGTCAACAAGTCCCACTTTATTCATGACCACAAGCCTCAACAAGCACCGTGCTGCTGTTCGGCCCTCCTACTACACTCCTCTAGACCGTGCCCCCGTTCTCCCAGGTGACCGTGTCACCCTGTTTCCTCTCTCCAATCCTCTCCTCTCAGCTGATGGCCTCATTTTCTCTAGCGCTGCAAACAGTGGAGCAGTTAGAAGAGAACCCGCCTCTGCACTCTGCCCTCTACCCACCCACCTGCTCCTGTCCTCGATGCTCGGCCTCCCTCCTGTCACCCTTCGGTCTGTGTTCCTGTCTAAAGCCAGCCTTTTGTACGCGTGCCCTGGATTCCATCTCCTCTCACACAGAGGGCCGGTCACTCCAGCTTCCCTGAAACATTTCCTTCACGAGGCTTCTAAGATCACCTTTTCCTGATTTTCCTCCTGCCTCTCTGACTCTTCCTCTGTCTCTTTGACCTGGTGTCTCCTCATCTCTCTGACCTCTAAGATTGAAAAGCCCCAGGGCTCAGCCGCCGGACTCCTCCCCTCCTCTAACTGCATCCGTCTCTTGATTCTAACTCATGGCTTTAAACATCATCTCTGTGCTTAGAAGTTACAAAATTACATCACCAGTGCTCTACCTCTCTCCTGAAAGCCAGGCTCACACCCTGATGCCTAACGGACACATCCATTAAGGTTTGACATACAGGATACACCCAGCCTGCCCCCAACTAGACTCCTGGTCCCTCTGGCCTCTGATCTGCTCCTCCCATCATCTTCCCCATGTAAATAACGGCGACCCCCTTCTTCCAGTTGCTCAAACCAAAAATACTGGCGATATCCTTAACTCTACTTTTTCTGCCACAGCCCCATATCCAATCAATCCATCAGCCAATCCCACTTCTACCACCTCCACAGCTATCACTCTGGTCTCAGACACCATCATGTCTCACCCGAAATATGTAATAACCTGTTCACTTGTGTATTTCCCCTTGGCCCCCTTCTCTTTACTCTCCACCTTAGCCAGCAGGGGGATCCTTTAAAACAAAAGGTAGGTGATCATGTCAGTCCTCTAATCAAGATCCTCTCTGGCTGCCCAGCTCATGCTGTCAAAGTCAAAGTCCTTACAATGGCCCACAAGATCCTACACAACTCCTTCCCCCTCCCCTCCCATGCCATGCCAGTGTCACCTGTTCAGGGCTGTCTTCCCTTACCTTTTTAAAGTAATAATAACCTCCCTTCCTCCCACACTTCCAAGCATCCTTTTCTTTATTTTCTTCCACAGCATTTATTTAGTTATCACCATCTCATTTATATATTTCATGATTTACCCCTCTAGAATATAAGATTGATGAAGGCAGGGATCGATGTCCGTTTTGTTCAACTTCTGTATGTCTAGCATCTATTAACAGTGCCTGGCACAGAGTAAGCACTCAATAAATATTTCGGGTTTTTTTAAAAGATTTTATTCATTTATTTGAGAGAGAGAGCGTGAGCAAGAGAGCACAAGCAGGGGGAGCAGCAGAGGGAGAAGGAGAGAGAGAGAGAGAGAGAGAGAGAGAAGCCGACTCCCCGCTGAGCAGAGTGCCCAATATGGGGCTTGATCCCAGGAACCTAAGAGCATGACCTGAGCCGAAGGCAGCCATTTACCCTACTGAGTCCCCCAGGTGCCCCTCAATAATATCTGTTGAAAAAATGACTTCATTGATTCAAGCAAGCCTTCTGTATTATAATGTCCATCTGCATGTTAGTCTCCTCCTGACATTGGAAGTCTCTTGAAGGTACTGACTGGGACGTCTCATCATTGTGTATAGACAGTACCTGGCACGTGGTCAACACCCAGGAAGTACTTGTGCAGTGTATATTTCAGAGCACCTTGATGGTTCCAACTGCTTGATGATAAACAAGGTCCAAAACCTTATACTCTTACATTCTTAACCATGAACGTGTCCAATGAGGGTTGGAAATCTTTTCAACAGTAGTGTACCAAGAGCAGATGTGGGGTGCACTGTGCCTGGGTCGGCAGTTCTCACTGAACCTTTAGGTTGTGCAATTTTATTTATTTATTTTTAAGATTTTATTTATTTGTTTGAGAGAGAGAGAGAAAGAGCTCGAGCCAAGGAGGAGAGGTACAGGGAGAGGGAGAAGCAGACTCTCTGCTGAGCAGGGAGCCTGATGCAGGGCTCGATCCCAGGATCCTGAGATCATGACCTGAGCTGAAGGCAGATGCTTAACCCACTGAGCCACCCAGTCACCCCCAGGTTGTGCAAATTAAGCAGGAAATTGGAATGCAAATTCAGTGGAGTATATTTTTAGCAGAAACATGTCCTGGCAGCATTCGTTATTTATTGGGAAAAATGCATCTTACATTCGGGAGTCTTCATCCATTAACATTTTGCCAGACTCCAGGAGCAGTCTGAGGGGAAGAAGAGAAGCGTGTTTGTGGGAATTGGCGTACATAGTCACACATACCATCGTCATGCCACACAGCCTAGCTCCTGCTTGGGAATTTAGGAGACTCTGCTCAAAGCAACACAAACCAAGTAGGGCCAAGAGCAGATGAGTAAGACACCGTGCAGAGTGGGTTAGGGTGTGGTTTGAAAATAGGCTTCTCTGTTAAATGTGTGAAACATGATTAGAAGGAACCCTGGAACCACAGGGTGTGGGCTTTCATCTTGGGCTTGTGGATATTAGACAATCACGTGGACCTTTTCTCTGTGTTATCTTCTCATGAAGCAACTAAAATGGCACCTCCTCAGAGGGCTCCTTCCTGACCATGCAATCTAAAGCTTGAGACTACCCTATTTTAATTCTGAACAGGGCATTTATCACTAATGGATAGTTTTCATCGTTTCCTTGGTTTCCCCCCATCTGACCACACTAGATGGTAAGTTTTAAGGGACCAGGTTTGTCATGTTCACCACCGTAGCTCCAACTCCCAGAATTATGCTGGGCATGGGTCAAGTGCTCTGCAAATATGTGATATGTGAGTAAATAAAGGAATGGAGACTATGGTCAGCAGAATTCTAAGAAGTCCACAAGATTTCCACACCCTGATGTACACGCCCTGTATAATAGCTGAGACTATAAACATGGTGATGTGTTACTTCTGTGATTAGGTTATATTATGTATCATTGTTGACTTTAAGAAGAGATTATCTGGGTGGGTCTAACCAATCACATGAGCCTTACAAATCCAGGTCCAGAGGTCCGAGGCAGAGAAGTAAGAGATTGAAAGCATGAGAGGATAAACGGAAGGAGCTGCATAGCAAGGAACTGTAGGCAACCTCTAGGAGCTGAGGGCAGCCCCCCACCAAAACCCAGCTAGTGTACAGAGGCCTCAGTCCACAACTGCAAGGATCTGGATTCCATCAATAACTTGGATGTTGGAGGGAAATTCTTCCGCAGAGCCTCCAGGAAGGAACGCAGAGACCCAGTCGTGCCATGCTTGGACTTCTGGTCTGTAGAGCTGTGAGCCGATAAATGCGTGTTGTTTTAAGCCACTAAGTTTGTAGTAATTTGTTACACAGCAGTAGAAAACTAGTACAGAGACAGGTTTCTCCATATTAATTTCTAGAGAAAGAAGAATGGAACACGAGTGGAGTCTAAAAGTCTAAAGTGACTTTGCTTTGCATGAAATGAAAACAAAGTTATGGCTCAGTGGAAGGAAAGGGCAAAACTGTGTAAGGTTTACCTATACAAATCAAGACTGTTAAGCAAAAGCCCTATAGAAGGAATCTGAGACTACAAACATGTGTTATAGGACTCCACACTAGTGCCTTTAGAACTAGAGGGTAAGCTTATTTCCTAGGGAATTTAGGGTTATAAATGCACTTCAGTTCAGCCCATAAGCTGTCACGTTTGGAACCAGACGGCTACAAACCCCAGATTTGCCATTTATTAGCACTAGGTTCTTGGGCAAGTAATCTCACCGAGCCTCCATTTTCTCATCTGTGAAATAGGCATGATGAGTCGTCTGAGCTTTGAAGGAGATACTACCCATAGCACTCTTCACACAGGCCCCGACACAAGCTCTCTAGAAATCATTTTCACATACGTGCACATAAGAGACACCAAGTAATCAGTGCATGAAATATTCACAGCCTCTGTCCCACCCCTCTACTAAAGTAGTCTACTGATAGGGGGCATTTGCCCCTTGCTCTCCCCCTTTTCTCCACCTATTCTTTCTTAGGTACATGGGGTAATCAGAAGGACAGCTGAATTCGGGTAGGAAATTCCAGTAGGGAAGGCTCAGATGAGAGAAAGAGAAAGAATAGAGGGGTGGGGAAGCTCATGGAGAAGAAAAGGAAAGAGGAGAGAGGAGATGGCAACAGGAAGAGCTGTTTGTGAGGGAGCAGGCAGAGATTTCAGAGCCTATGCCGATGAATGGGAGTGACGGTTCACAAAAACACGGAGGGAGTCCACACCAATATGCACAACCTTTGAATAAGGAAATAAATAGGAGAGAATAGACAAATTTCGCAGGGAAAAGAATGCAAATAGGTTATGTAGATGCTTTGCCTGGCGTGATGCCCTAGTCCTTAAGTGTGGGCTGGGCATAGTGACTTCTCCCCAAAGCGGACAACATAGAAGGGGGAAAAGAGGGGCACCTGGGTGACTCAGTCAGTTAAGCATCTGCCTTCAGCTCAGGTCATGATCTCAGGGTTCTGGGATTGAGTCCCATGTCGAATTCCATGCTTGGCGGGGAGTCTGCTTGTCCTTCTGCCCAACCCCCACCCCCGCCCCCACTGGTGTTCTCTCTCTCTCTCAAATAAATAAAATCTTAAAAAAGAAAGAGAAAAAGGGGGGAAAGAGTAACTTTACAGGAAAGAAAACTGACAAACACTACCTCAGCCAGGTGATCAAGGTTAACACCTCAACGTACCCTTGATCTGATGTGAGGTCAGCGGCATTTCTATGGTCTTCCTCCCCAAAACACATGACCAGTCATGAGAAAAACATCAGACAAATCCTAATTGAAGGATGGTCTACAAAAGTCCTGGCCAGATCTCCTCAAAACTGTCAAGGCCATCAACAACAAGCAAAGTCTGAGAAACTGTCACAGCCAAGAGGAGCCTAAGGAAACATTTTGACTAAATATAATGTTATCCGAAATAGAATCCTGGAACAGAACAAGGACATTAGGTAAAAACTAAGGAAAAAACATGGACTTTAGTTACTAATGTATCAGTATTTGTTCATTAGTTGTGACAAATGTACCGTATTGATGTAAGATGTTACTAAAAGAAGAAACCGATAGAGGGGTATGTGGTAAGTAACTCTCTGTTCTATCTTTGCAACTTTTCTATAAATCTAAAACTATTCTAAAATAAAATATTTTTCCCAGATTTTGGCATCCAAAAATTTGAAAAATTAAAAATGATAAAAGAAAAATCAAATGTCTATTTATAAAATATGAGGGGAAAGGGATTTTAAGACATATCACTGTAGGTAATGAATTCTGTCATCTTTAGTATTCTTTGAAAAAGGCAAATACAGATCAGACTTTATCTCGATTACATTTTCTTGCTGATCTGTTTCTTTTAATACAACACAGCTTGAAAGCTGGGCTTCTTGGGGCCTGGGATCTACTCAGGTTCTAATATCTCCACCTGGTACTGTGGAGAACACAGGAAGGATAACTTTCCCTTGGGAATGTTCTGGAAAGCTCACATAGACAGGAAGCCAGTTAACCATCAGGACAGAGTGTCAAGGCATTTGATTAAAGCCCCTTTCAGAAGTGACTTCTTGGGCCCCAAGCAAGCCTGGAATCTCTTAAAAGAGCTGACATCCCAATGCTCTCTTGGCTGACACATGCCTAATCTTTGATTAAATACGATTAAGGAAAAATGATGAAAAGAAGAGCCGGGGCTCACAGGGACCTGGGAATTAGAACATCCGTAGAGGATGTTGAGGTCCCTTATGCCCGTACCCAGGACATTTTCCAAATCCATACCAGTACCAATGCCTTCTACTCTTTTCCTAGGGAGCAAAGAGCAAGCAGGCTGTGCAAGTAAGACGTAGCAGGCCTCAGCCAGCTCTCATTAGAAAAGCCTATCAATAGGGTAGGCCCTGGCTGTTACTTGTGAACTTGGGTTTCAGCAGTGCTCCCACCATTCTTGAAATTGACCGGAGTGAGTATCTAGACTATTTGCACAAACGATGGGGTTCATGCTGAATACCTGTTTCCTTCTGAGAGACTGGAATTTGTGGACATGCTAGGCCGAAGTTGCCACATGACTGTCCCCCAATAAAAACCTGTCTCGAATGAGCTTCCCTTGTCAATAATATTTCACTTGCGTTGTCCCAACTTGTCGCTGGAGGAATGAAACCTGTCCCATGTGACTCCACGGAGAGGACTCTGGGAAGCGTGGGCCTACTTTGCTTTGGACATCACCCCATGTGCCTTTTCCCTTTCCTGATAAAGCCCAGCCGTGAGCACAGCTATGTGCTGAATCTTGTGGGTCCCCCTAAGAAATCATTGAATCTGGGGGACCCCTTTATCTATATTATTAACATAAAGATTCTTCTTCAGAGACGCCTGGCTGGCTCGGTCAGTGGAGCGTGCCACTCGCGATTTCAGGGTTGTGAGTTTGTATCCCATGTTGGGTGCAGAGATTACTTTAAAAAATATAAAATCTTAAAAAAAAAAAAAAGATTTTTCTTGACTCAAACTTTCCTTGAGAGAGGCACAGAAGAAAGTATGATGAGCTCCATTTGGTCACTGAGGAAGCCAGCACACAGAAGGTGGGCAACATGAGAGAGGTTTCGCAGCCGATATGGGCAGAGCTGAGCTTTGAACTCAGGCTCCTCTGTTTCTGCACCCTCGCTCAGTGCAGCTTTATTGCTAAAGGTTAAGGATGCCTCCCCTTCTCCACCCTCTCTACTCCTTTTCCCTTAACTCCGGGAACCTGTCTGGCAGGTCTGACAGCACCGGGAGCGAAATTGGAGGGGGGGAGGTGTCAATTCCTTTCTTCTCCCATCTTCACATAGATAACGTCTCCACCCCTGCCTGGTGTCCTGAGCCTGGCCACAGTCTTCATTATCCCTCCCTCCCTACACCCACCACCATCTAACTCAAATCCTTTGTTTTAGCGTCTGTCCATCATCATCTTCACCCTCTCTATTTTCTGCATGCTGCCTAACTGCCAGAGACAAAGGCGGCCCCTGTGGGCCTTGGCCACACGGGGCCGCTCCCTAACTCATTCACAGAGAAAAAAAAGAGTGCCTGGCATGCATCCGGGACCGCGGGAGACACAGCAGGAGCAAGGAGAGGCAATACACTTCAGATGCTCTCACGCTCTTCCACCTCTGAGATTTTCTCCTTTTTCTCTTTCCTCAAGTTTGGATCTCTAGGTCTGAAATCCCAGAAGCGATAGATCTGGTCATGCCTTTCCTCTCCCCTTTTCTGTTTTCTCACCTGATGGAAAGGTGGTCACGGGCAAGAATTCTGCTGTGGTTATCTCGTGTACCCATCTCCCCAGTCTTTGACACAGTTGGCTTTGCAAATGTTTGCACTCTGTGTAAGGGAAGTCGAGTTTTCCTGATCCTATATTCCTGCCAATTTAATGGAAAATGATTCCCCGAGCCCAAATACCACAGAAAGTTATGTATTTTGAGCTAAATATGTCTCCGTAAGATTCAGCAAATGACCTTGGTGAAGTGGAAAGGACGGGAGATCTGGGGCCTATGGATTTAACACGTTTTCTCATTTTTTCTGTTTACCATTGTTCATAAAATCTAGAAATGCCATCAGTGGCAAAGCCTGTCGTTTTATGTACCATTAAGAAAGAAAAAAAAGCACTTACAATTATAATTGTAGGATGTATCCCTTTTTTTCAGAGATTTTTAAATTTGAACTACTGCAAGCAATAAATACAGTCTTTTTTAAATTGTGAATTGGAAGTAAAAAGAGGAGGAGAAATAGCTGGTCTTACCCACCTAAAGAAAACCATTGTTATTAACATTGGAATATTTTTCAATATTGTCCTATGACATTTTTACAGTATGGACCTTATACTATATTTAATACACGTATGTATTTGATATATACATTTATGCATATTTATAAATATGCATTTATATCATACATTTCTAAATATGTATATTTGCATTTTTATTATACAGTTCATACCTTCCTTTACCTCATAATCCTAAAGTAAATTGCTGGATATGCACTTCTCCATTTTGATAGATACTGCCAAGAAAGGCTTCGATTCATTAACACATCTTTTTTAAATACATGAAACCCATATTGCACAAAACAAGGTATTTCCTAGGTGAAGTCAGTATAAACTGTCACAAACTCAATAAGCAATTATGCTCATATTGCTTTTATCTTTCATAATAAATTTAGAGCATCCACCTGCCTCATTACCAGTGAATTTGGTTTTTTTTTTTAAGATTTTATTTATTTTAGAGAAAGAGAGAGAAACAGAGTGCCGGTGAGGGGGGAGGGGCACAGGGAGAGGGAGAGAGAGAATCTCAAGCAGGATTCACACTGAGTGCGGGGCCTGATCTCGCCACCCTGAGATCATGGCTTGAGCTGAAAACAAGAGTCAGGTGCTTAACCGAATGAGCCACCCAGGCGTCCCGTGAAGTTGGCATTTCTTAAGGGTTTCCTTCCAATTGTCCCAGACCCCAGGGGCTTTCTCTTGGGCCAGCAAACAAATCCAGGGAGATTGTGAAGTAGTTCGGGGCGCTCTGCTCCTGGTGGTAGCTCTCATGGCCTCACAGATCACTCTGGAAGATTGAGACTGCAGCATCGGGTTACCATAAGGACCTGGGATGTTCCTCAGGGCACTGATCCTTCTACTGCTTTTGAGGCGAGGAGGAATGCTCTCCCTGATTCACTGATGAACTCTTACCCTGGGTCCGGCCCCTCCGGGCAGCCAGCTGCCTCAGGAGCAGCAGGCTAAGGTTTGTCCCACAGTCTACTGCTCCAAGCACACGGACCCTCTGTTGCTTTCTCTTCTCGGAGCTATGGGGATTCCCTTGGGTGTCCGGCACATACTAAACTTCCCAACCACAAAGGGACATGACTGTATATCCTGATCCCAGACAAAGGAGCAATGGCCCATCCAAGGAAGACTGCCAGTGAACTCAGGGGGCCCACACCTTCACTGCGGAGAGAAGAGGCGGTTACCCTTGGTGATTCAAAGGCAATTTTTTCAAGTTTCTCTTTTACCTGAGAAGAGGGAGGAGAACCCCATAGAAATATAATCTCCAGTAGGGCGCTTCAAATACATCCAATACAACTGGCCATAGAGTAGCTATACTGGTTTCCTACAGCCACCACCACAAATACCAGAGACTGCGTGGCTTAAACAACAGAAATTTATTTTCTCACAGTTCCAAAGGTTGAAAGTCTAAGATCAAGGTGTTAGCAGGCTTGATGTCTTCTGAGGCCTCTCTCCTTGGCTTGCAGATGCCTTTCCTCTGTGCAGGCACACCCATAGGATCTCAAATTTCCTCTTATAAGGACTCAGGTCAGATTGGGTTGGGGCCCACCCTTATAGCCTCATTTTAACTAACTTACCTTTTTTTTTTTTTAAGATTTTATTTATTTATTTGACAGAGAGAGAGACAGCCAGTGAGAGAGGGAACACAAGCAGGGGGAGTGGGAGAGGAAGAAGCAGGCTCCCAGCAGAGCAGGGAGCCCAGTGGGGGCTCCATCCCGGGACCCTGGGATCACGCCCTGAGCTGAAGGCGGACGCTTAACGACTGAGCCACCCAGGCGCCCCCCCTAACTCACCTTTTTAAAGACCCTGTCTCCACAGATGATCACATGCTGAGGCAGTAGGGTTAGCACTATGCTATGTAATCATGGAGTCATTCCAGCCCATAACAGTAGCTGAAATATGGTAGGATTTTATATAATTTTCCTAGTTGATTGGATGACAGTGACCTTCACCAAAAGCAGGTATTTGAGGGGCAGACTGATGCAGATTAGTGTATTGTTGATGTTAAAGGGAATGCACAAGAGGATCTATTTTCCTTGTAAGCACTTCATCCGTAGAACCTTGCAAGAGATTGCAAAGGCCAATGAAACATGAGTTCAAGTGTCTACTTGGCTTCCAAACTGATTCTGAATCTGCATCCACTCCTTAGCCCCTAATACGTTGGTATTTTCTGTGAGAACTAGAAACATTAGCAACTATGTACTACAGTAGTAAGCACCAGGAATTGATCCAAGGGGCAAAATTCAGGGTGCTGCCCTTCAGAAGTTCAGTCTAATGAGAGAACAGAAGAGCTAAATATACTCCAATCCTAGTTCTATGACCAAATGCTATTAGACCTTGGAAGAGGGAGAAATTAGTTTTGCCTGGGTTTAGGAAAGAAATGGCCTTTGAACCTCGAAGATGTAGAATTTTTCCCAATGTAGAGAGCAGGCAGAACAAGGATACTTGTTCAAAATACAGTAGCACTGTGATTATAAAGTAAAAAGCAGGAAACAAATTCATTGTCATTAGTAGCTGATGGAACTAATCATATTTCCATGATCAAAGTATTACTCAGTTAAAATTACTGAACCAGAATTATAAGTATTAACTTGGATAAATATTTTAAAAAACAAAGTTGAGCAAAAAAGGCAACTTACAAATGAATACAAATAGTATGCAACAGAACGGGAGGCTTTGTATACAAGTGATATCTCGTGTAGCTGGAGTCCCCTTGCTTGGGTGCACATCCCGCTATCACTGCTTGCAAGCTATGTGATCCTGGGCAAATTGTGCCACTTTTCAGTTTTCTCACCTGTAAGTTGGGGCTCATAATAGGACTTATACACAGGGGTATTGTGTGGATTTAGGGAAGTAATACAGGTAAAATACTTAAAATAGTGTCTTCCATTCAGTAGATGTTAACTACTGTTGCATTGGTATAAAGTTTTAAAAGAAAGAGTACAATATTTTGTTGAGTGAAACATACAAATAAGCCAAAACTTAAAAACATATAGGAAAATGACAATGACCACATTTAGAGCAGTGGTTACCTCTGTGGGACAGGGAGGGGAAGGGGATTAGAGAAGGGAAGGGCTTTAACTACATTGTAATACTATTTTATTTTATTTTATTTTATTTATTTGTCAGAGAGAGAGAGAGAGTACAAGCAGAGGGAGCAGCAGGCAGAGGGTGAAGCAGGCTCCCTGCTGAGTAAGGGCCCCAATTTGGGACTTGATCCCAGGACCCTGGCATCATGACCTGAGCTGAAGGCAGATGCTTAACCCACTGAACCACCCAGGTGTCCCGATACTTTATTTCTTAAACTCGGTGATAACCACATGTTTTCCTTCAATTGGTATATATTTATGAAATATTTCATATTAAATACTTTAAAACATACATCAAATGACAGGGGGGTGGGATTGTATTCCTGTAGACGCTCCCTAATTAATTAGTTTTGTGAGATTTGGCGTTAGAGGCATAGAGGCTCCGCAAGGAGGGATCATGAAGACACCCGAACTGTCTGGCTCCTTTTCCTCATTCAGATCTGGGCTTAAATACCCCTTCCTCAGAGAAGCCTTCCTCCAAACCTATTTTAAAGCAGCATACACCCACCACCCTGTAACACACTGCACTATTTTATTGCAATGGGCTTATCACTCTAGGCTGTTTTAGGATGATATTACTCCGCAATTGTCTGTCTTCCTCCACTAGAATGTTCTGTCTTGTTCAACACTATATTCCCAAAGTCTTTTCAAATCTTCGGGGTTTTTGTTTGTTTTTTGTTTAGGGATGGATGGCTGAATGAATGAATGAATGAATGACCCTTCCTCCAGACTCTGGACGCCTCTCTTTAGCTGGTCTGGAGGGCAAAGGTAGAATGAGAAAAGGCTGAGGAGGGGAGGAAAGATTGGAGTAGGTTGAGGAGAGGGTTTAAAAAGAGCTGAATTAGAGGAAGTGAGGAAAGCTGCAGAAGCTGAGGGAGTTTTCTGAGGGTAAAGAGCCAGGGACCCAAGGTGAGCTGGAGAGCAGGAAGTCGAGGAGAATCAAGGGCGGGGCCTCAACGGCGGGGGCGGGGCCTTGTGGGAGGGTGGGGCCGGAGGGTGGGCGCTGCCCCGGAGCAGGGGCGGGGCCTGCGAGCTGGTTGCTGGGAGTGGTGCGCTGCGGCGGCGGCGGCGGAAAATGGCTGCGGCTGAGGCAGTGGACACTCAGCTGATGCTCGGAGTCGGGCTGATCGGTGAGGATGAAGGCGCCCTGCCCCGCAGGCCCGCGCCCCAGTTCCGCCTCCGCCTCCACCTGGGCCGGGGTGGTCTCTGCTCCCGCGGCCTCCGGCGCCGCCCGCGGTGAGGAGGTCGCGGCCCCCTCTCAGTTGGGCCTGGGCTGGGGGCTGCGGGGCCCGGCCTCCTCGGCGCGGGGATTCGGCCAGCCGCCCTGGGCCCGTCCGTCTGCAGTCTCGGATGGGACCCGCCCGGGCCGGGCAGCGGGACGGAGGGACCTCGGGCCTCCTCCCGGACTCCCCGTGCTGCAAACGAGCCCGGATATCGAGGATGACCGAGCTCCGGCGGCTGCAAGGGGGCCCGCTGCACAGGCGGGGCGGGGAGTGGGCGGAGAGCAGGTCGAGGGCCGCGCAGCTGGGAGGCGGCCGGGCCAACCTCGGAGCGTGGGGGAGCCACGCGTGACTGCCTGCCCTGGCCCCGATTATGTGGTTGAGCGCTTCGAGTCTCGGTGGCTAACTGTGCCAGCCCTAGTGCTGAGCGTTATGCAGGAATTACGTCCCGTTAAACTTCTACCACTGCTCCGGGGGGTGTAGGTAATAATGTTTGATGGCCACATTTTGGAGAGGCAGATGGAGGCCCAGGGTGTCATTTATGCTGGACGCACGCTAGGAAGTGGTGGAGCCAGGTTTGGGACCTTTGCAGTCTAGCCGCGGAGCCCCAACTCGTACCATTGGAGGAATTCTTCATCATAAGATAAAGCGTGTAGCCTGAGTGTCCACATATTCACATACGGTGGGATCCTGTTTAGTTTTGAGGAAATAGTGGTTGAGGAAGTACGCTGGGACCTTTGGGTGTGCCTGAGCCGTGTGCAGTCTTTTAGGGTTGGGTGTTTCAAGGAACCATTCATCCCATAGGCGGGAGCGAGCACGGGGTTGCTTGTATGACTGTCTCGGTTCCCTGCGTGCCATTGTCCTTTGAAATAATATTCTATTGATATTTTTTACAAACACCTAAACATTGTGTTCCTTTAGTGTAGAAGAACATTGCTTCCGTTTAGCAAAACTGTTTCTATTTTCATTGTCTCAAAGGAGTGCATTTATCTGGGAATGGCTTCCTGTATTTATTTCTGATGTGATTTTAAAACTGCTACAAAACAAAACCTAATTATTTCAGCCATCGTAGTCCTATTTGAAGGTACTTCTGAATGAGGTTGGGTTAAATTCTGACTGTATCTGGTAACAGCAAAGACGAAGATGACTTATAATCATTTTCAATTCAGCAGGTTTTGTATCTTTTTATATGGACACGGATTTAAAAGGGATTTGCTTCAAAATAATGGTGGGGAGAGCTATCTCTTCCCCCTATGAAACGAGGAGGAGCCAGGTGTGTCTAGTTGCTGGAGCTGAATGGTGGAGATGGGGAAATTCATTTTTTTTAAGTTCTCTTTTATACATGCTTGATATTTTTCATAATAAAAGTTTTTTTTTAATCTATAGAATAGATCAAAATCTGCATCCTTACCGTTATATATGCAGTAACTGTTTTTCTAAAGTTTGGCTACGTTATTGAGGTGTTTGCTTTGATGATGAAACTACATACATGATGGCATAACCATTATTATTATTATTACTATTACTATTTTAAATACGGAATTTGCACAAGCAGTATGTAATGTGATTTAAAAGAGATCTCACCGTTTTCTTCATCCCCAGTTTTGTTTTTAACAGACCCTTCCTGTGTATTTATTAAAGATCCTTCGCACTAGATAAAAATGTAATGAGTTTATGAGAATTTGTGTGGGAGGAGAAGGGTGAAGGGGAAGACCTCTACCAAAGCTGTAAGGCTAAATATTAATTCATGATTTGTTATAAAAGCTTTTTACTCAGGTGGCCTAAAACTCAAGATCAGGAGAGCTAGATAATTTGACCAGTAGAGGTAGGTGGGAATTTGGGGTCACATGTGCTCCAGGATGCTTTGTGAAATGGGATGTTAAAACTGATTCCACTAAGTGCTTCTGAGTAACCAATCAATTCACTTCCTTGCTGCTGTTTGACATTCTCACAGTGACCATCTTTCCACCGTAGAAAAGGACACAAATGGAGAAGTTCTGTGGGTGTGGTGTTATCCTTCCACGACAGCTACTTTAAGGAATTTACTGCTGAGAAAATGCTGCCTTACAGATGAGAGCAAACTTCTCCATCCCTTCGTCTTCGGTCAGTACAGAAGAACATGGTTTTATATCACAACAATCGAAGTTCCAGATTCTTCAGTTTTGATAAAGGTATGACTGCATAAAGGTCAAACTCCAAAAATATGTAAAGTGATGTCACATTATTCCAGTAACTCTTAGCTTTAGACATTATCATTCATGATACCCTTTTGAAAAAAAACTAAATATGATTTTCACTGGGAATATTCCCTTTCAGGTTTCACTCTCATTTATTCTATAAACATTTGTTGGTGTATATTATACGACTGACCCTGTGGTTGGTATCATGAAGCCTTTTCCAGGTTATACTCTGTTGCAGTTAGAAATGTAGAAGTACTTTCAAAGTCATGACTCTGACTAATAAAAGTAGAAAAAGCATTTTTCTATAATTAAAAACTATTTTAAGGGATAAAATTATCCTTGGCATAATTAAGAAAACTTGTTTCATTTGTTTGTGGATGGTAAGGATATATTAAGAATAGAAAGGAGAATTAAAGAAACTCAGGTATTCAGTAGGCCTTTTGCGTGTGTCATTTGATATGAACAGTATCAGTGTGACATGTTGAAAACTAGTACGTGGTTATTGTGGGCTTTCCTAATCCCAAGCAACCAGCCAATTATTTTCAAAGAAAAGAAATATTAGAAAGTGGCTGAGCTCCTGGTGTGTTCCTGGGTGGGGACTTCTTTTACCTTCTAGGGCTACTTCTATAACCAATAACCAGACTATATGAAGCATGTCCAAGATATCAGTTTAAAATTAAAGAATTACATTTAAAATAACAGGAAGGCAACTATTTTAAACTGCTGGAGGTTTGGGGCACCTGGGTGGCTCTGTTGGTGAAGTGTCCCACTCTTGATTTCTGCTCGGGTCGTAATCTCAGGGTCCTGAAATCGAGCCCCAAAGTAGGCTCTACGCTCAGCAGGGAGTATGCTTCTCTCCTTCTCCCTCTGCCACGCACACTGTCTTTCTCTCTCAAAATAAATAAATAAAATCTTAAAACTGCTAGAGGTTTAAGAAAAAACAGATTCATAATTAGAAAATGTAGATTTGCAAAAAAGATAGTTTTCAAAGTGTTATAAAAGCTTTGGTTTATGTTCATTAAGTTCTTGCTGAGAGATCTTAATGTATCCTCAAGTAGATTTATCTATGTTTTGGCTATAGTCTGCCAAACAATAGCAACATTGATTTCAAGTCTGTTTTTCAGATTTGAAAAGTAGCAAGATTTAGAGATAGTTCTTATACTTCAAAATATGATTTCTAAAAATCATATTATTCATAATGAATAATTTTCTTAAATTCATAAATTTCTTAAATGCTTTACTTTTTATAATGTTCTGAATTTTGTCTCAGTGGAAATAATAGGCATATGATTACCAGAAATTTATATAGATAAATGAAGCTTCTTATAACAGTGGTTTAGACTATCTGGCATTCTACAGAGAATTGACTATTTCAGGAACTGTGTGATTTTTTTTTTTTTTAAGATTTTATTTGTTTGAGAGAGAGAGAGAGCTCGAGAAGGGGGAGGGGCAGAGGGAGAGGGAGAAACAGCCTCCCATTGAACAAGAAGCCTGATGCGGGGCTCCATCCCAGGACGCTGGGATCATGACCTGAGCCAAAGGCAGACGCTTAACCAACTAAGCCACCCAGGTACCCCAAGGAACTGTGTGATTTTTACTGTGTGTATTTTTGTTTTCTTTCCTTCTGCTTCATTAATTAATAGTTGATAAATTAGTAGTCTAATAGCATTTCTCATTCTGCTTTGATGAGGTTAGGGGAATATAAATGAAAACTCACATTTTTGATACTTGAAATGTATTTGTGTTTTTGAAAAAGTTTAAACTCAAAGTATTATATTCTTATCTAGGAAATTAAATATTTATGTATATATAAGTATATGTTGTTTATATGCATGTGTATATAAGCATAAAAGTATAAAGAAGCAAGTGAAAACTTGGTTACATTTTGATCTTTTCCTTTTAATGCCTGTCTGTCTTGTACAGAGGTTTGCTAGAATATAGTAATAAAAATTAAATCTGTGAAAGTGTCTTTAAAAAGTATACTTTTTTGTTTCTTTTGGACAGGTGACTCATTTTTCTATTGTTCTGACCGCCAAAGATTTTAACCCAGAGAAATATGCCGCCTTCACTAGGATATTGTGTAGGTCTGTATGAAAACTGTGTTAAATGCTATCACACAAAAACGAAGATCTTACTCAATAGTTGCATAGCAGATTTCTACACCAAGGAAGCAAATTTCAGGCCTCTGCCTCCCCAACTTAATCTTTACTTGCCCTTCAGAAACTGTTTTGTAAAGAGGAACTTTCTCTTCTGCTTCGATGACACTGCTCCTCTTTTTGGGAGAATGGGAGAAGGGAGGGAAGCAAGCAGTTTACACAACTATTGCAGTTCCTGGGGATTTTGAGTCACTTGCCACTTTCGGTCTGCCGCTTCTACTCACTTCTGATTTAGAACTTTCCTTAGCAGGATGAATAAGTTAAGTGCTCGTGAAGTGATAAGCTGGTTCGTATGTGTCAAAGTCTGTGTGTGGGAGTCATTTTGGGGAAAATTAACGGGCATTTTGAATTACGCTAAAGCACAGGAAAATATTTCTTAGCTGGAATGCTGAGAAGCTGAGAATCTGATTAATTGGTTAGTCGTCATTCAGGTAAACTTCTTTAGTTTCATCCCAGCTGTTGAAAAAAATTATGTAAAGTAATACCAGTCTGCTTTCTTGCCTTGGTAAGTATATGCAGTAGAGTTAATGGAATCTTTCTTATATGTTAGGGACACTGGTTTTTCCTTAACCAGGGCTTTGACAGTTTTTTGTTATTGTTTTTTAATATTGTTGTCACTAGATAGACTTGTAATTCTAATGTTATGTATTACAACCTCAGCCCTCAGGCTTATTATGCCCAGTAAGTTTTGGGGCGGGGAGCAAAGGGAGTTGTTTTTGTTTTTCTCACTATAAGCCAGATAAATGGTTGCTTTTCTGTGTGTGTGCCATTTTTGTATATGTACACTCATATATAGATCTATAGAGGAAGTCTGCTTTCTCATTACTTAAGGGTTTCTAGTAGGTTATATTTTAACAAAATGAAGTTTTACTGGTTTTGCAGCCAGCTATGATAAGAGAGCCTTCTTGCTGTCAGAAGATAAGTTCCAGGTATATAGTTCACCGTGGATTATAAACAGTTGTCTGCTACTGTGGCACTGACACAGAGATTATTATCGTAAGAGGAGACACCATCTAGAAGCCATGAGCTAAAAACACTGCAAAGCTGTTTTTGAACAAACACTGGGCTCTCATTTCATTGGATTGGGTTAAGGTTAGGTTACCCAGTGAATTCACTGGGAAATATTCTGGGGCCCAGAATGTAAGGTTGCTTTAGACCCCGCTTCCTGCCCAAGAGGAAGTCCAGAGGGTTCCTCACCTTCTCTAGTGCCATGGCATTGTTGCATTCTGGACTTTTCTCTTGTCACAGTTGAGGAGAAATGAGGACTCAAGCTATTGGCAGCCGCCTCCTCTGCCCGCTACCCCTTACTGCACTTGCCCTCCGTGTGTACATCCCCACACGCTCCTGCACGCACGCGTGCGCGCACACTCTCACTAACGAGCCTGTGTGCACAGGCACATAGACTGACACTTTTCACACATGCTGAGGTTACCATGGAGGGGCTCCCTTCCATCTCTGGGGAGGGGAGCGGGCAAGCATGGTTTCTATAGCATGCTGCTCGCAGTGGCAGTGGGAGCCCACACGAAGGGGTTCATTTCCTGTGTGGGGTCCAGGTCATTTGCCATGACCCCCTTCATCTTCTAGTCCGTCCAGCTAGTGGCTGTGGCGGAGAACTCCGGGTTTCCTGCACGCGTGGAGTCAGTTGTCCATGCCAGGTGTGACAGCCTGTGGCCGTCCCATCTGAATAAGTTCCCCTGAGTTGCACTTTGTGGGTTTCCTATGGAATGATTTTGGGGGAATTCCTCCTTCTATTCAATATTTCATGGCTCAGGGTTGTCATGGAAAAAGTAGTCTTACCCTTCCTATGTTTCTCTTCTCCATTACTGTTTATTGAATCTATTTTACAGTTTTAATGGTGTGTTGTTTGTTTTGTGGTGTAATGTAAGCATATAGCAAAAATATACAAACAATAAAAAAAGGTATCCAATGAAAACTAAGTCCCTTCTTTCCCCTATTCCCAACCTCCAAATGGAGACATTTTCTCCATATAGAAATGTGTGTATGAGTTCATGGGTTTGATTATTTTATATATATGATAGCTTACCATATTCATTGTTCTTTACCTTTTTTCCTCAATTTGTGCATTAAGATAATTAAAAAACACAATGATTGACAAAATTTGATTAGTAATTAAAACACTTCTTCACATAATGTACAATAAATATGATTTTCAGTTTGATCTGTTTTAAACCATGATTTTATTTTCTTTCCAGTTTTCTATCCCTTTAGCTACTACGACACCCCAGTAGGCCCAGTCCTGCTTCTCAAGCACAAGTTAGATTTAGTTATTCACAGGAAGAGGTTTCAGGGAAAGGGACTGATTTCACATATGAGCTATAAATGTAGCCAGTCCTGTCAGCATTTTCTGGAACTTGATGATGAGTATATCTAGAGTGCATTTATCACCAGAAACTTAAAGGAGTTTGGTTTCTTAATTATCTAAATATAGCTACCTCTGGGAACTCTGATAATAAGTATAAGTTCTATAATTAGTGCTTTCTCTGTGAACAACGCAAAACTCCTTCCTTGTGAAAGGAAGTCCCAGCAATAAGATAGAGTTGTTCCTACTAGAAACACCATTTGTGAACATAAGACGTAGAGAGAGGTAAGTATGCCATATTTTTAAGAATAATGGGGCCTCAGAAAGTCCATAGCTCATTCTCCTGCTTGAGTGGACATCTTCCCCAGATGTAAGGAGAAAGCCACCTACCGGGAATTGTTGAAGGTCTCTCGAGGGGTTATTTTTTTGGATACATTTTCAGATTAAATTCTAGAAGTAGTCGTATCATGAAAAGATTCAGGCATTCAGAAGCGTATTAGCAAGTTGACTTAGATTTTGTAGCAAGGCCCATACGTAGCCTTGGGTTGCGTTGCTCCNGTTCCTGCTGAATAACAGCATGGCTGCCATTTGTCTTTTCTTACAGAATGTACCTGAAACATGGGAGCCCAGTTAAAATGATGGAGAGTTATATTGCAGTTCTCACAAAGGGGATATGCCAGAGTGAAGAAAATGGCTCTTTCCTTAGCAAGGATTTTGATGCCCGAAAGGCATATCTTGCAGGCTCCATCAAAGGTAAAAAAAAAAAAAAAAAAAAAAAAAAAAAAAAAAAAAAAGCAAGCAAGCAAACAGAACAAAAACCCATCCCGGATGGTTCCATCCCAACAACAATAATATCCCCAAGCCCAGGCCAGTCCTCATTAGACTCTGATATTATTCCATCTTCCTGTATACTTTCATCTACGTAATATTTGTTTGCTGAACAGGAGGGTAGTTCAACTTCTACATCGCCTTACTTGATTAGAATTCTGTCGTAGGAAAGCAGAGTTTGGTGGTGGTCCTTTCCATAGGATTCTGACAGTTAATATAGAAATGCTCTTTCACAGGTAAGCTGAATCGCACGGCTTGAGTCTCCACTGACTTCCATAGTTTTTCTCTTCCTTACATTTTAGCAGTTACTTCTTCCATGGGGAGAGCTCCAGCCCCTGGCCCGGTGTTCCTCTTTTAACCCCCTGCCCTTTCCCTCCTAGCTGGGACATCCAAAATGACAGTACAGGGCTGAGCCAGACTTCAGGGTCCTTAAAAGGGAGGAGAGGGGAGCTCTGAGGGTCATGCTAGCTCTCGTGCTTGTCCTCCCACAGCACTGTCTTTGCTCTTGATCCTACTGTTCTGCACTGTTTTGAAGCACCCTGTTGACATGTTAGGTTTGTCCAGCTATCTCAAAAGGACCTAAGTCATGATGGGCGGGGGGGGGGGGGGGGGGGGGGGGG
>NW_024426885.1:12116479-12125505 GCF_017311325.1 Ursus maritimus | reverse complement strand
TCGGTGAACTTTTTTTTAAAACCTAAGGATTTTTCATGACAGGAAGATGCTGGTTCCCTTCATATCATTATCCTGCTTTCTTGTGGCTCTGGCTTCATCTGTGCGTCCAGCACGGAGTCCCTTGGGGGGCAGGTGTAGGCTGCTGTAGTATCCTTCTTAGGGAGCAGGTACAGATTTCTGTGCCCATCAAGGGCATAAGGTGCTTCTTTGTTCTCTGTATTGAAAATATTTCTGTATTCTGTATATAGAAAAGAATCTCTGTATTTATTGGAAAGGATCCTTTCCAATAACAATTTTATTTCCTTATATATTATTTAACGCAGAAACATTATAATTTCTTGTGTTTTAAGACATCGTATCTCAGTTTGGAATGGAAACCGTCATCTTACACACGGCGCTGATGCTAAAGAAAAGAATTGTCGTCTATCACCCCAAAATAGAAGCTGTCCAGGAGTTCACCAGGTATTGTCTCTGGCCATTCAGAAGCGGAGGCTTTGTTGGCAGCCAGATCGGGGCGGTCCGTGTTCCTGTGTGCTCTGTTCTGTTGCACATTTGGTATAAATAGAATGTGTTAGGCTGAGGGTGAAGTGCCATTTTGGTCTAATGTTTCAGGTGAGAGTTAGTAGTTCAAGGTCACTGAATTCAGGCAGATTCTTCTTCAGATTTAGAAATAGGAACACTTTAGAGCAAGAAGTTTAAACTTTTCCTTGCCAGGTAGTAAATATTTCAGGCTTGTAGGCCATAGGGTCTCTGTCCCAACCACCCAGCTGCCGGAGTCAGTGCATATGTAAGTGAATGAGCAGGCCTGTGTTCTAGTTACACTTTATGTGTAAACACAGATAGCTGAGCCAAGGTCATAGTTCCTTGACCCCTGTTTTAAGGAATTCTTTTTTTCACTTTTACCAAATAGACTCTCTCTCTCTCTCTTTTTTTTTTTTTTTTTAAAGATTTTATTGATTTATTTGAGAGAGAGAGCACGCACACGGCGGGGGAGGAAGAGGGACAAGCAGACTCCACGTTGAGCGTGGAGCCTGACATGGTGGGGCTCGATCTCATGACCCTGAGATCAAATGACCTGAGCTAAAATCAAGAGTTTGATACTCATATGGTTTCTCTCATCTATGGAACATATAGAACTAGGAAGATCGGTAGGGGAAGAAAGGGATAAAGAAAGGGGAGGTAATCAGAGGGGGGAGTGAAGCATGAGAGACTGTGGACTCTGAGAAACAAACTGAGGGCTTCGGAGGGGAGGAGGGTGGGGGAATGGGATAGGCTGGTGATGGGTAGTAAGGAGGGCACGTATTGCGTGGTGCACTGGGTGTTATACGCAACTAATGAATCATTGAACCTTACATCAAAAACCAGGGATGTACTGTATGGTGACTAACATAATATAATAAAAAAATATTAAAAAAAAAAGAGTTTGATACTTAACTGACTAAGCCACCCGGGCACCCTCTCTTATTTTTATAACAAAGTTTTTTTTTTTACGTTTTTTTCTTTACCAAATCTAACTTGTTCATAGATAATTTCTTAAAAGCAGGAAGACCTAGCTTTTGTGCTTACGGTATGCCAGGTATTGTGTAGTCACCTTTAATTATTAAATTTATTAATGACAAGAAGTCTGCAAGGACATATTATTGCCCTCTTTTATGGATGAGAAAATTGAGGCTCCGAGAGGCTGTTTAGCAAGTGGGAAAAAGAAGGCTTGGTAGTCAGAAGGACCTGGGTTAAAATCCTGGGAGGGCACCTTCCTAGCTCTGTGACCACATACAGGATACTTAAACTTTCTAAGCCTCCGTTTCTTTATCTGTAAAACGAAGATAATAGTGGCTACTTCGTAAGCTTGTTGTCGTGATCGGAGATACTCTTTGTAGAGTACTTGGCACCCACCCTGCTCCATGTGTGGCTTCAGAAACGGTGATTGCTCTGATTGCGACTGCCTCAGATCTTAGGCGACAGGGCCAGAACTTTCACGCTGCTCTGATCCCCAAAGCCTCTTCTTTGCCACCCAATTACCCTTTTCCTCTACCTTTATGCTTCCGAAACTGGGATGTCCACAGCTTCTAAAATACATAGCAGGGCACGAGTGGGTTCACCAAATCACGGTTAAATTCTACACCTCTTCCTGCAGGAGCTGTATTACTGGAAGTTTTTTAAAGAAACTTGTCTTGTATAAAAACAAACACAAAGGGGTTTGTAAGTTTGATTGGAATTTTCTTTTTAATGATTTTATGTATTCATTTGAGAGAGAGAGACAGCACAGGCAGGAGGAGAGGCAGAGGGAGAGTGAGAACACACCCCCTGCTGAGCAGGGACCCCCCCCCCCCCCCCTTCGCCATGTGGGGCTTGATCCCAGGACTTGGAGATCATGACCTGAGCTAAAGGTGGTTGCTTAACCATCTAAGCCACCAGGCACCCAATCGCAATTTTAAATATGGAATGAGAGACTTCAAAAATTTTTGTTGCTTTCAGGGCCCTGCTTTGGATCTTACCTTCAGACTCCCTCCGTGGCAGTTTACAGAGTGAGGTGTTGGGAGGAAAACTTCAGAAGTGTTACTCCTTGCCACCATGGAGATCTTTTGAAACTTCACCTTGAGCTTTTTGTAGCTCATCTGACCCAAAAAAGGCCGTTTAAAACATTGCATTACTTTAACTTGAAGCCTGGAGGTATTGGCACGTTTAGCATTCGTTCTCCCCTCTGCCTCTGGTAGCCAGTTTCCTCCTGGGGAAGAAGAGGAAGGAGGGTGGGCTGAGTCAGGTGCGGGCTGGCAACCATTTGAGTTCTTGCCTTAATTCCCCAGGACTCTGCCTGCCCTGGTGTGGCATCGACAGGACTGGACCATACTTCATTCCTATGTGCACCTGCATGCCGATGAGCTGGAAGCCTTACAGATGTGCCCAGGTAGATGACAGGATCTCGGGGGACGAGGGGCTTGGCTTTATCCAGGGTTGCTGTTGGTTTGCGGGAGTGTTTTTGCAGTCTTAAAGGGAATAATGATTTATTATTTCTTTGGTAAATGCAACCAATTCTTTTTCCTTAAAAAATTTATTTTTAATTTTAAAAAATATTGCAGTAAAATACGCATATTATAAAATTTACCATCGTAATCATCTTTAAGTATATAATTCAGAGGCACCAAATACATTCACTTTGTTGTGCACCCATCACCAAAATATGATTAATTTTTAATTTGTAAAATTCTCATTTTAAAAGTTTCCCTATCAGTGATTGGACTTAGATTTTATTTTGAGCCTTTGCATATTTTTTTCCCAAAGGAAAAATGAAATTATTTTTGAATGATGTTATTATACTTGTATAAAAATTTTTAATGGTAAGATTCTGAGAATAATTTAATAATAGTATTATATCTGTAGGAATTCTAATATTGTGGTGACATAGTCTTTTGTTTTTGTTTTTTTAAATTTAAGGTTATCATGACCTTTATAATGTTATGCTCTTAAAAGATTCTTTCATAAAGCAATAATGATAATGATAGATCATAGGGGCTTTTGTTGTTGCTTTTTCAATTATGAAAAATTTCTTACATATAAACTAATATGCAGTATTTATGCAAGTTATAAAAAAATAAAAGGAACACTCACGGACTCACCAGAGAGAATAGAACACTATCTGTATTTTGAAGCATCTCATGTGCCTTCCCGTCTCATTCCTCACTTCCTTCCTCTAGCCCCGTACACAGAAACACATAGTTCTAAATAATATATTGTTTAGTTTTTACTAAACTAACTTTATATATGTGGATTCATGATGGATGAATTCTGCTGTGGCCTATGTTTTGGTTTTTGTTCTATTTTTGCTTGACAGTATTTTTGTAGGATTTATGTATTTTCATGTGGATATTTGTAGTCTCATTCATTTTCACTGCTCTATAGGATCCCATTAAGTGATATGCCATAGTTTATGCACTCGGACTTTTCTCATCATTCTTATCTATCTATCTATCTATCTATCTATCTATCTATTTCAGAGAGAGAAAGAGAGCAGGTGGGGGGTGGAGAGGGGCGGAGGGAGAGAATCTCAAGCAGACTCCCCGCTGATTGCGGAGCCCAATGCAGGGCTCAGTTCCAGGACCCTGATATCATGACCTGAGCCAAAATCAAGAGTCAGTCGCTCAACGGACTACCACCCAGTCGCCCCTTTCATTTTTCACTTTTAAAACAGTGCTGCTACAGGCATTCTTATTGTGGGTCTCTTGGTGCACACATGTAAAACTTTATCTAGGCTCTATGTCAGGAAGAAGAATTTCTGGGTTATAAGGCATGCAGATCCTCAAGCTGCAGGGTAATGCCAGATGTTTTCCTCAGAAATTGTACCAATTTACCCTCTTACCAGAGTAGGAGAGGTCCCATTGCTTCATGTCCTCAACAACACTTGGTTACTGTCAAACTGTAAAATGTTTGCCAACTTGGTGACTGTACAGTGATATTTCATGTGCTTTTAATTTATATTCTCTTGATCCCTAATGAGGTTAAACATATTTCTGTTTCTGTCATTTCTGTTTCCTCTTCTGCAAAGTAACTATCTTTTACATATTTTTCCATTGGGTTTTTCTTAATGATTCATAGAAATTCTTTATATATTCAGGATATGAATCCATTGTTGGTTATATATGCTTCAAAAAATCTCTGAGTTTATGGATTTTTTATTTATTCTCATGATATAATGAATAGAAATTTATTTTTTTAGGCTTTTTATTAAGAATAATATGATACAGATGCTTGTCACCCAACTTAACATTTGTGAACATTTTACAATCTTGTTTTACCTTGTATCCCTCATGTTCCCCCCCCACCCTGGGTTTTTGTTGTTAATTGATGTATTGTTGACATACGCTATTAGTTCCATGTATACAAAGTAGTGATTTGACAATTATATCCATTATGAAACATTCATCATAATAAATTTACTATCTGCCACTCTATTAAGTTATTATAGTATTATTGACTATATTCCCTATGCTGTAGTTTTCATCCCTGTGACATTCCTTTTATAACTGGAAGTTTGTACCTTTTCATTTTCTTCACCCATTTTGCCCATCCCCTTACTCTGGAAATCCTAATTTTAATGTTGGAGTTTATTAAAC
This sequence comes from Ursus maritimus, assembly GCF_017311325.1. Taxonomy (NCBI): domain Eukaryota; kingdom Metazoa; phylum Chordata; class Mammalia; order Carnivora; family Ursidae; genus Ursus; species Ursus maritimus. The sequence continues at coordinate 12,120,397 of NW_024426885.1, read as the reverse complement.
TTTTATGATTTTAGTTTTGGTATTTTGTTTAAGAAAATCTTTATACCAAGGGTAGAAGCATATTTTGTAAAATTTTAAAAAGTGTTTTTCTTCCCCATTTAAGTCTTTAATGTACTTAGAACTACTTTTTTTATAGTGAGTTTGGAATTTTTTTTCCCAGTTGGACAGCCACTTGGCCCAGGACTACTCAGTGAATGGGGTCCTCTTTTCTCCGGTAATCAGTATCATTTCTGTCATAGATCACATTTTCTCATGTGAGTGAGTCTGTGTCTGGGTGGCCCGCGGTTAAATTTTTGTTTTTGTTGCTGTTGTTTTTTAAATGTTTTCTCATGGTAAAGCAAAACTTCAGCATTGATAAATTGGTCATCAAAAAACATTTTTTTTTGTTTTTAATTGTACTGCGGTGTGAAATCTGGAAAGTCTGGTAGCTGCTGTTTTAGCATCAGTTCCAAGGTCTGCTAAATCTTGAGTTGCCCTACTTCCTTGAGCATTTAGTGTGTCCGATCTGAAACCGGTGAAGGCTGATGCTGTCCCCAGCATGCTGTCCCTGAGAAAGCCGGGTGTTTGCCTGTGGCTTCTTAGCGACAAAGACCTAAAGGGGGACACTGGTCCAGGGATCCCTTGCTACCTCTGCTTCGGCTGATGTCATTCTTGACCTGAATCGCAGTGACTGAAAAGTAAATTCCTTCTTCCTTGACACTAAAATCTAGTTTGAGTTGTATGACTGACAATAGTGAAGTCTTAAGAAATGCTGCGGGGTACAGCTGATGTTCCCTGAAGAAAGCCTTGAGGAAGAGCACCTGATGAGCTTTAAATTCAGTTCTCTTTTGATACATTCACAATAGGATTTGTTCCTACTCGGTAATGTTGGTCATCTTTGTAATGCAGGTTACATCGCCGGATTTGTGGACTTGGAGGTGAGCAATAGATCAGACCTCTATGACGTGTTTGTGAATCTGGCAGATAGTGAGATCACCATTGCTCCACTTGCAAAAGGTTCGTTCTCTCTTCTGTTCTGTCGTTGATACAAAATGTCACCCAAGCAGTTGTACTTTTTAAAATTAATTAATTAATTTTTTTTTTTTTTTAAGATTTTATTTATTTATTCGACAGAGAGAGAGACAGCCAGCGAGAGAGGGAACACAAGCAGGGGGAGTGGGAGAGGAAGAAGCAGGCTCATAGCGGAGGAGCCTGATGTGGGGCTCGATCCCATAACGCCGGGATCACGCCCTGAGCCGAAGGCAGATGCTTAACCGCTGTGCCACCCAGGCGCCCCAAGCAGTTCTATTTTTTAGGCTGATTCTCTAAAAGTGGTATTTGAGGGCCTGCTTAGCCTTCTGTGCTGAGCTGGAGGGATTTTTCTGTGTCTAGAACACAGCATTTACTCTTACAGGTCTCTCCATGGCAGTAATACATTCTGGGGGCTTAGGCCATACAGTATAAGATGGTCTCTTTATCTTGTTTCTCCACGTCTCTGTTTAAACAAGCTGTATTAGTGATCTCTTGCGGCATACCAAATCACTTCTAAACTTAGTGATTTAAAACAGCAAATATTTATTATCTCAGTTTCAGGACTGACTTAGCTGAGAGGTTCTGGCTCAGGGTCTCTCCTGAGGACTCAGTCAGCATATTGCCAGTGCTGCAGTCCTCCGCAGGCTCGACTTCTGCATTAACTCACGTGGCTATAGCAGGAGGCCTCACCACGTGGGCCTCTCCGCAGGGCAGCTCGAGTGTTCTCGTGACACGACAGCTGGCTTCCCCAAGAGCGAATGATCCAAGAGACAGAAAGACCATGGTGCCTTTTATGACTCAAGTCTCAGAAGTCATACGCCAGTTCCTCCATGTTCTGTTAGAAGGAAGTCATTAAGTCCGGTCCACGCTTGAGAGAGGGGAAGTGTGCCCCACCTCTCGAAAGACAGAGTATCAGAAAAGGTGTAGCAGTTTAGCACCGCACAGGGTTGATCATGACTCCTGTGTGGAAAATCTTTTTGAAGGATGTGTCCAGAAGCACAAGGGAATGGAGGTAATGGCCTTCTCCTTCTGTAAAGCCAAAGTGATAGGAAACTAGCGGTGGCCTGGGCCACTTAAACTGCTGAAACATTAGGACCGGAAGGGGTCGCCATCTCCCCGCTGCCCTCTGTCGCTCCGCATCTATAAAATGGGCTCATCTCAGTTGGCGTTATTTGAATGGAGTTTGGTCCTTGGAGTGACAAACAAATGTTTTTATTTCGAACATGAAGTGTAAAGCGTGGTTATGCCTCACCTCCTAGCACATCGTCCTGTTTGTGCTCAGTGATAAGATGGAAATGTGGGAGGTTGTCAGTTGGTTGCTTTGAAAGTTCCCTCTGTGATTGTTTACCTTTTCAAGTAGCCGGCATGGCTTTTGTTATGTAAACTTCTAAATATTCATACAACACGTGCTTGATCTCACCAGAGGCCATGACTATGGGCAAACTGCACAAAGAAATTGGTCAGCTCATTGTTCAGTCTGCAGAAGATCCAGAGAAATCAGACAGCCAAGTTATTCAGGTAAGTCGTCAATACTCTGACTTACGAGAGTTGCTGGGCAGGGTGGGGCAGGGCGCATAGCGTGACTCTGAGTGGCCAGGGGCAATGCTCAGATGAGGGTCTGCAGGATGGCCCTGGGGAAGATGGGGGGGGCCGCCATAGCCGAAGAGTTATCAGGCTCTGGGGGGCTGGTGCTGAAGGCAAGTGTTTATAATGAGAAGTGTAACCCCCCAGGGGTCCGGAATGCTTTTGTGGGCCGGCCAGTGCACTCTGTGCTCCTAGCAGAATTTTTAGCAGAATTTTCATGGAGGAACACATTGTAAAGAGAAGGTTGCTGCTGAGCCGGGGAATCCAGAGAGAGCGCCTTAATCTGGCTTTGACGTATTGTGTTCAGAACATCGGTAAGCATATATCAGATCCCTGCCGAAGTTAGCAGACTCTGGGATCACACCCTGCGTGGCTGGCTGCCGGTGGGGTCTACCTGCCTATGGGGTCTGCCTGTCAAGCTGACCACGGTGTCCGTATGGACCCACCCCTCTCCCCTTGCCCGATCAGGATAGTCAAAGAGTTTATTTAAGCGTGTCTGTGTGGTGGGAAAGCCGCTCCCCTGCACTGCAGCCGGCGCAGTCTCCTCTCCTGTCTGCTGTCTGCTTGCGTTGCGCCCGTGCCCAGCGCCTTGCTCCTCTCTTGGGATACACTTCCAGCCTGGCCTCTCCCCGGCCCTGGCTCATCTGGGGGGGCCAGAGGCTTGGAAGGATTGTCTCCCACCATCTGCACCTGTGCCACCTGGGGGGCCCCTCTGATAAGCATGCCCTCCTCACCTGGTTAGACCTGGCTCTTTTCTCCATTTATTCATTCGTTTAACCAGAAGATATTTATTGAACACTGACTATATGTCAGGCATCGGGCAACGGGGATACTTTGGAGCAAAGTCCCCTGCCGTCATGGGGAGTAGATGAATAGAAAATAGTGGAAATACCAGATCATCGTGAGCCATGATAAATGACTGCTGTGACAGAACAAGTGGTCACGGTAGAGAATGTTGGAGAAGGGGTCAGACAGCTCTCTGAGGAGGCAGCCTGTGAGTTAAAGGATGAGAGGAGCCACGGCTCTGACAGGAGCCGACCAGCAGCACTGTTCTGTTCAGTGCTGGTGACCCATCGAGCTCTGGCCAGGAAGAGCGGGCGGGTCTCGTCCTAAGGACCTGAGCACTGAGACTCTCCTTTCTTTCCATGTGGGTTGTCATTGCCCATCCATCCCTCTATCAACATTTGAGTAAAAACATTGACTTTTTTTTCTTTTTAAGATTTATTTATTTGAGTGTGAGTGAGTGGGGGGAGGGGCAGACTCCCCACTGATCAGGGAGCCTGATGTGGGGCTCCTCAAGGACCCATGACCTGAGCCAAAGCC
>NW_024426885.1:12066219-12116469 GCF_017311325.1 Ursus maritimus | reverse complement strand
GAGTCGGGCCCTTAAACAACTGAGCCACCCAGGTGCCCCAAAACATCGACTCTTTACAATGTTGGTTAACTATGTAAATGTGAGTTTTGAATTACTGTGTTTTTCATGGACTAGAAGTGATACACAGGTGACTCAGGATAATGTATGAAGAAGGTGCCTGGCATACTGTAGGGGTTTGGAAATATTTGAGTGAATGAATGAATGGTGTCAGCAGACCAAGAAAAAGACATGATTTAATGTGAGCTCTGATGACTCTTCAGCCACGGAAAGCACTGTTCAGTCAGTAAGGAGGAATAAAGCCCACGTGACAGGTGCTGGGTTACTCACCCCAGGCAGAGAGGACTTTGGGAGGAGATTTGTTCTAAAAACGGTAGCAGCGTTCCTCAAGAAGTTAAACACAGGATTCCCTTCGATCCAGCAATTCTATCGGATACGTATGAGAGAGAATTGAAAACAGGGACTCCAAGAACTAGTTGTACACCCAGCTTCGTAGCAGCACTACTCACAGTAGCCAGGAGGTAAAAAAATAACTCCAATGTCCGTCAGTGGATGAATGGAAAAATAAAATGTGCAGAGTGGGTATTATTCCACCTTAAAAAAGAATGAAGTTCTAACTTGGGCTACAACGTGGATGAGCCTTGAAAACATTATGCTAAGTGAGAGAAGCCAGACACAAAAGGACAAGTGTTGTGTGATTTCACTTATACGAGGTACCCAGAATAAGAAAATTCATAGAGGCCAAAAGTAGAATGGTGGTTACCATGGGTTGGAGATGGGGATAGGGAGTTATTGTTTAGTGGGTACAAAATTTCATTTTGGGAGGATGAAAAAGTTCTGGAAATGGGTGGTAGTCCTAAAACTCTGTGAATATACTTAATGCCGCTGAATCCAACACTTAAAAATGGTTAAATGGCAAAAGCAGGACACTGATTTTTCGAAGTTGTTTTAAGTTTGTTTCATTTTTCCTAATTTATAAATAGTCTGATAAACTTAAAAAATAGCAGGAAGAATTCTCTTCAAATGCAACAACGATTCATATTTTTTGATGCTCACGTGTGGCGTATTTTCCTGTCCGTTAAAGGATATTTCCCTAAAAACGAGAGAAATCTTCACCAACCTGGAACCGTTTTCCGAAGTTTCTGGTGATGGAGAAAAGCTGGTTCTCAATTTTGAGGCCCTAAAGCAAAGACGATTTCCACCAGCAACAGAAAACTTCCTTTACCATCTCGCGGCAGCTGAGCAGATGCTGAAAATCTGACTGCGACGATGTGTCACTGGTGACAGAAAGCTCTCACGCCACGATTGTCCACCAACTATGTCAAATACCGAAAACTACAACGGAAATGTTATATTTTTAACAATTTACTTGAAGGTATTGCGATTTGACCTGAAAAAACCCTGAAACGCTATGAAAACCGGTTTTCTCCTGGCCTCCTGCCTGCGCTCAGTGTCGGACGAAGTGCTGTAACCACCACGTATGCCGTCAGCAACGGCGTGGCGTCCCGGCGGAAGAGAAAAAGCTCTGCCAAGTTCTGGCGCAGGTCACAGCAAACCCCAAAGCCTTCATTATTTTAAGTTCCAATTGTTTCATTGCGTAGCCACCAACTAACAGTGTATTTTCAGAAAGCTGCCTGAAGTTTTGCTTTATATTCTTCTAGGAAGACCTTTTATTCCTCACGAGGAACTCTACTTTCTGAGCCAAACTAAGTTTTCTGCAGAACAGTCTAGAAGATCATTCAAAAAAGACCCTGCAGTTGCACTTTCTTGTAAAACAATTTTTTCTTCTTGGCCTTTGAACATTTTTGCCTATACTATGAGGATTTTGCATAGATTTTATACTTGAGTAGACAACTTTAATAATCCATATTTATACTGTCGCAGAGGTAAGCATCTGGCCAACTTAAGCCACTAGTACTCCTTAATTAACCCTGTTGCTAGCAATGTTCTTCTGAAAAAGATGCCAGTCCTTACATGGTGGAGTGAAACAAGAGCCCATTTTGGATGTAAATGTGGATGTAAATGAGTGGAACAGCAACTTTCCATAATTGCCAAGGCCTAGACCAGAGAGTGTCTTCAGACTTCAGTAAAAGTAATTTCGCCACATATGAAGGTAACAGTTCTTGTTCAGGTTATGTATCTTTTTCGTAATTGGAGACCTAAAAGCTACAACCTAAGCATGGAGGTCTAAATTATGTATTTGTTACTTTATTCCACGTACTCGGATTACTTATGAAAGGTTATTTTACACTCACTACTGTTGTCCTTAGAAATCTTACCCGGGAAAATGTTTGTAAAAAAATCTTGTCTTTATTAGATCTTTCTTTTATTCTTTGTGTTAGACATTTGTTGAGTAAAAATAAAAAATAGACTTGTCCCCTCCTTCCTTGGGTGGGGGCAGGGGAGGATCTGGAATGAGGTGATGTTTTGAAGGCAAACAATTGAAAATTAAATCTGCATTTTATGAAAACGAATAGGAGCGTCTTTATCTCCCTCATTTTTGTATTACTATATTAGCTAACGATCAGCGTTGTTAAAATTACAAACTTATGATACAGAAATAAAATGGAAATATTTTTATACTCTGTAACAGAGTTTTAGGTAGCTGTAATTCTCCCCACTTGGAACAAAAGATAAAACCCTTTTGTCAATGCAGATATGCTGGGGAGTTCTTACAAGACCTGTTTGAAAGCTAAGGGGTTCGGGCGCCCTTCTTCCACCCCTGGCTCACCCCCTTGCTCTCCCTCCCCCACTTCCTAGGGCTGGCACTTCAATGTCTTCTCCTTCGAAAAGATGCCCTCGCCTTTCTACTGTCATCTGTTAGCGGCTAAGCCTCCACCTGGGGCCTTTGTATGTTTTATTCTTTAATTTTGTTTCATGTACACCTGTGGCTATACTGACCCATCTGGTAGAACTTTTTTTTTTAATGAGTAGGCTCAACAGCCAGCATAGAGCCCAACGCAGGGCTTGAACTCACCACCCTGGGATCAAGACCTGAGCTGAGATCAGGAGTCAGATGCTTAACCAACTGAGCCACCAGGCACCCTGGTAGAACTTTTTTTTTTTTAACTGATTTTTGTTCTTGTAAGTTGTCGTGAAACCCTTTTAACCAAGTTTGAAGATAACCATCATTCTGGCCTAGGGAACCCTGAAAGCCACAGATAGATTGATTCCTTGATGATTGGGGACAGGGTACGTTGGAAACATTCCTCCAGTGTGCTGCTGTGTGGGTGCCTACTCTGCCATGCATGGTGTTGTATCCTGAGGCTTCCCTGATGCACAGACACACTTCCTGCTCTCGAGGCACAGTTTATGGCGGCTCAGGGACAACAAACAGGCTATTCCGCTGTGGTGTGGTAAATAAGTGCTAGATACAGTATGAGTCCTTGCAAGCACATAGAAGGGGCACCTAATTCAGTACTGCACATCCTGGAAGGCTTCCTGGAGGGAGTGATGTCCAAGTCAGACCTGATGCATAAGCAAGAGTTAGCCTGGCAGGGAGCAGCTGATATGAAGGTCCACGAAGGAGAGACCATAGCCCGTATGAGGAACGGGGCGGGTGTTGGTCCAGAGTCAGAAAAAGGAGTGGCAAGAGATGAGTAAGGTAAAGGCTTTTCCTGCCTGGCAAGGAATTTGGACTTGAACCTGAAGCACTGGGAAGCCATCTAAGGCCTTTACGCAGGTCTTTATCAGAGCAGGCTGGGGCACGGACTGGAGGAGCTAGAGGAGATAGGAGAGTAATATCAGCAGGGGATGCTGTTGGACTGGGCAGGTTGTAGCAATGGCCAAGGAGGAATGGGGCTTACAGACCTGACACCATGGGGCTCAGCTACTGAATGGGCTTGAGGGGAGGGGAGGAGTAAGGGTGACACCAGCGATCGTGGGTGATGCTACCGTGTTCACTGGCGGTGCCATTTCCTGGGATTGGGAGGAAAGATGTTCTCAAGTGGATATCTGGATGGCGGAGCGCGTGGTGCAGCTGGACTGGGGCCTGTGGCTCAGGGGAGCAAGCCCAGGGTTGGGTCTGAGCACCCAGCAGAGTGGCGGTGGAATGTTCGGGTGGGGCATGGAGGAGACAGCAGTGTTAGCAGAGTGGAAGGCGGGATGGAAACTGAGGGGAGACGATCTTGGATGAAGTTTGGCTCTTGAAGGGTGTTTGCTTTTTTAATGAGGCTGGTGCCTCAAGTAGTTCAAATGCGACAGGGAAGGAGGGAGGGGCCTGGAGTCGGAGGAGGCAGGGAAGCCGAGCCAGGCCAGCTGAGCCAGGCCCTGAGGGATCAGGACAGAGGGGCCCAGAGCCGAGGACACAGCTGACCTTGCAAGGACGGAAGGCCAGGCGTGGGCGGCAGGAGGCCTGCAGACTTGGCTCTGTTGCTGGCCAACAGTCTCAGTGTTCGCTGTGAAGGAGGAGGCAGGCTCATTCGCCAGTGAGGAAAGAGGAGGAGGTGGGTGGCTGAGGGCAAAGATTTGAAGCAGTCCCAAATGGGAGGAGGCTGAGGAGGGTGAGAGGATGGCTTTGGGGCTCGGAGGCCTTCAGTGCTCACCAGAGGTTCCTGTTTACCTTGAGATGGGCCATTAATGGAATGCCTGGGCCCTGGCATTGTAAAGAAGGTGGACCCTTCTTTATTTTCTCGAACACTCAACTTTCAATAAGTGTAGTAGTCATTTCACAGCATCCTTCAGAGGCTGAAGAACACCTAGAAACCAACTCTTCTATCAGCCGTCCCCTCGGCAGCCCTGTGAGGTGGGTCAGACAAGACAGCCTCTCCTCTCTCTTCTCGTCTTCCATCCAGCTTGAAAGCCCAGGCACCAGCCTTGAAACAGTCATGGCCTGTGTAATTGTAAGGCAACCTGTGGGCACAGACACCTCGGGTTCCAGACCTCCCTCAGAGTTCTCGGAATGGACACCTCGAGCAGAGAGGAAGGTGTTCGGGCAGGAACCAAACAGATACACCAAAACCGCATCCCTATACCCCTCTGTTATAGAAGAGTTCTGTTTCTTCTGTTGCAGACTGAATTTCCTTTTCAAGCTCACTGCGCTGTATCTGAAAAACAAAGTCAAAGTCTTCGTATTTATATGAAGAACTTTCCTTAAAAGTTTAAAAAACAATTTCAAGAAAGCATCTGTTTTCCAGTCCCATTTTTTCAGTGACGTCCAATCGATAGCAGAACACTTAACTTCCAAAACACTTTGTTCTGGAGAACTGTAAATATAAACAAATGCAGGAAGAATAGAATGGACCCTCATACACTCATCTGGTTTATTAACAATCCGCCAGTCTTGCTTCATCCAGCATCTCCCATACCCAGCTTGGGGGTATTTTCTGGAGTATTTGAAAGCAATTCTCAGATCTGCCATTTAACCTACAAATACTTCAGTAGGAAATTCCAAAAGATAAAGACTTTGTTATGTAACTACTCTGCTGTCATCACAGCTAACAAAATTAACAAAAATCTAATACGTAGCCATGTTTCTAGCCTAGCAAGGTGGCAGAAGTAGCTGACAGCCGCAGGCAGGGGTGGCTTAGTGGAAAAGGAGTTTTGCAGGGGACAAGCTTCCCCGTTAAGGTCCTTGAGTTTCCAGACCAGAAGGTCGCTGCAGCCTGTGGTATGTCTGAGAAGATGTCCTGGTCCTGGACAGGGGCGTCTTGGCCTTGGGATCTCTCTACAAACAGAACTGGCCACCCTAGGCCAGACAAGGAGGCAGGGCCCCCACCGGCTCAGGACCACTATTCAGCCACCTCTGGGTCCACCTTGGATCAACATGACTAAGTTCTGGCCATTGTGCCAGAGCGCAAGTGCCACCTGGCCCAGAAGAATGAGAAAGGTGCCATCTTGTACCGTGAAGATGGGACCCAACCCTAGGGAAGGTGGCATGCTGAGCTGGAAGGAATTAGACCCCTGCGGACTCTCTGACGCATTGCTGCCTTACTGGCCTGGCTACCTCACTGTAGAGAGCAAAATGGAGTCTCTCATGTCAAACAGGAGCCTGTGTCAAGCAACGATACAAGAAGTTAAAGGTAAGAGGCTAAACATACCAGCTACGAGGTAACGCTGGGACCAGCATCAGCCGACACCCAGAACTGTAATAAGCAGAATCAGAGGAGGACAACAGGGGCCCAAGACCAAATGAATCCATCCATCCATCCATCCATCCATTTATTTGAGAGAGAGAGAGAGAGAGAGTACATGAGCAGGAGGTGGGGAGGCAAAGGGAAAGAATCTTAAGCAGGCTCAACGCCCAGCACGGGGCTTGATCTCATGAGTCAGGTGCTTAACCGACTGAGCCACCCAGGCACCCCCCAGTTAAATCCCTTTTAAAAGGGGAGAATTTTTGCAGCAAGCTGTTCGGCTCTTCACACATGACCCCTCTATGTCTGGCCACACAGAGAAGGCAACTGCTGCCGAGGGCTCTGCCAGACTGATCTCCGGACAGAACCGAGGTCCTTCCCTGCTTGAACATCAGAGGCCGTAAGTGCCGAGAGCTGACCCGGACCAGACTGGGGCCTCATGCCAACTGCGCGCCCACAGACTGACTTGGCGTTAGGTTCGTTACCTTCCTCCGCCCTTCTGTTACCTTGCTTGCTGTGCGGTTGTCTTCTGTCCTGCTCTGTGTGCCGTGTAAGAAGCCAGGTTTCATCACACGGTGAAATGTCAATGGGTTTGGAATCCTGAACCTGCTTTATACTTGTGTAACTTTGCTTTATGACTGACTAAAGCTGGACGTTGTGGAAAGACACAACTCGTGTGTGCACCTGCGTCACGTGCTCGTGACACCCACACTTTATGTGAGGGAGAAATAAACCTCCACCTTGTCGAGTGCACTGTTATCTTGGCTCTCAGTTCCAACCAAATGTGATCCTAGTTAATACAGAGCCCTTCCTTCCCTCTCCGCCGGCTACTGGCATCACACCTAAACCAGACATCCGGGTGCCCCCCGGATCCCTTTCTCTTCACTTCTCCCCCAATCTGAATGCTCACAGGTTCTAACTTGTCCAATTCAAATATTTCTAACTTACTACCATGACTTACTCCGAAACCCCCATCACCTCCAGCCAGAAAACTTCTACAGCCCCCCAACTGCCCTCCCAGCCTCCAGGACTGGCCCCACCTACAGCACGCCATCCAAAGGGTGATATTCCTAAAATATGACCTCACTACGCCACTCCCACCTCGAAACCTCTTTCATTGTCTCCATATAAAGTTCTATCACCGTGGTGATAGACCTCACAGGTCCTCACCACCCGGCCCCGCCACTCCATAGCTGAACAACCCACAGGGGAGTCTCATCTTCCTCCCCAGCCCCAGGCTTCTCATCTGTAAGATGGGAATACAAACTACCATGAAAGGTGTCTTGAGGGATGCCTGAGTGGCTCAGTTGGTTAAGCGGCTGCCTTCGGCTCAGGTCATGATCCCAGAGTCTAGAGATTGAGCCCCGCATCGGGCTCCTTGCTTAGTGGGGAGTCTGCTTCTCACTCTGCCTGCCGCTCCCTGCTTGTGCTCTCTCTCTCTCTCTGACAAATAAATAAATAAAATCTTAAAAAAAAATAAAGTTGTCTCGAAGACATGAGACTGCCTGGCAGAATCCCCAGGACACAAAACGTGCTGCATAAACAGAAGTCACATCTCCTGCTACTGCCCCCAGCCCCCGACTGTTGACGCTGCCTCTGTCGTGCCCACATCACCCTGGTGCGTGTTGTGTTCCCCCGAGACCCCCCTGCATCTGCGGCAACCTGTGTGCGGAGTCGCTCCCTCACTGGCCCGAACACCCAAACACATCCATTCAGCCCTGTAACTTTAAGTCTAGTGGCCCCCGACTCAAGGAGGCCAGTGAGAGCGGTGGCGGTGAAGGGGGAGAGGGCTGCTCTGAGCACTGGCGGGCTGTCCTGGATCTAGCCTTTCCATAAGAAGGGAAAGCCCCAGCCACAGAAAGCAGCCACTGCCAAGGAACAAAATGCTATCAGAGTAAGGAACCAAGTTACTCCTAACATTGGAAAGATGAAGCCCACGAGCCGTGAGGACATGTACAAGACAACTAGAAAGAGACCCGATAACAACAAACTCGCTGATTCTAGATTCTGACTCCCCCATGCCAGCAAAGGGAGCTCTGCAAAAGATTCTTCCCTTGGACTTCTTAAAGCACCCCACCCCTACTCTCAGCCAGGTCAGGATTCCTGGGTTCTGTGGCTCTTCCTCCCCCTATGTCCCCAAATCAAAGCCTCTGGTGGCCACATGCCATTGTTTTCTCATAGCTACTCAAGGGCAAGACCCCCGTTTACTCACGGCTGACCCCAGAAGCTAGCTTCCGGTCTGCCAGGGGAGGCCCTCTGTAAGTGTGTGTAGAATGAATCCAACAGCCCAGGGGGGAAGCCAGACCAAGGCCGAAGGGCAGCAGGAATTCCCCCAAGATTCAAAGACTTTTTTGTCAATGACCTAACCTGCAGACCAGCCATCGGCTTCCCTCTGAGTACCAACGTAATCCAAAGTACGTATTCGCAAAAGGCTTCACTGTTATTGCAATACCACTGTGACAAACCATGTTCTAACAGGTGGGCCTGTGAAGATTAAACATATTTTCTAACATTTTATCTTAATGAGAAGCTGCCCACCCCACCCCATCCCCCCGCACCCTCAGAGTGAATACACAGCCATCTAAGATAACTTAAAGTTTCTCTGTTATGTGCTGGCAAAGTTGCCTGAATTCGTGATTCTATGGACCTAAAATTACATAATTTCGGTTTTGCACAAGCTCATTCCAGAAATTTAAATACTTTTGAAGACATCACTGATTTTTAACTTCAGTGACAGAAATAAGCATTTGAAATTTTCAGCCAAGAAATGCCAGAAATCAAGAATATCTATTACATCAGCAGTGCTTGAGAGCGGCAGCAACCCTTTGCAAAGATACTACTGTCTTCAGTTCTCTTTGACAGATACGGAAACCGAATCTCGGAGAATTGAAGCAAATTGCCCAAAGTCACGGAGGAGCTGGGACTACGCATCCAGCTAGTCTGACTCGTCCTAAGTCAGAATACACCCCAGTCGACAGAGCTGCACAGACACAGGAGCCACGAGCCGCACGGGAGTACACAACTTAAAACTAAATAAAAGTAAAAATTCAGTCCCTCAGTCACGTCAGCCACACGGCAGGCGCTCAACAGTCATACGTGGCTAGTGGCTGCCTTATTAGCACATGTATAGAAAATTTCCATCACTGCAGAAAGTCCCACTGGATGGGGCGTCACTATGAAATACTATGAAGGATTTAAAATATCTCAAGGGTTTTTTAAATGTCCCAGAAGAATGCTTCTGATCTATTATTAAGAAAAATAGAATCCAAAATTGCATAAGTGATCTGGGGGGGTGGGATTAGATAATGTTATTTTTTATACTTTTGTCAACTTTGCAGATTTTTTAGAATTATTTATCTTACTCTTATAACAAGGAGAAGAAAAAGGGTTTTGGGGTTTTGTTTTGTTTTTGAGAAAGAAATGTGGATGGGGGCACTTACCCGTTCAATTTGTGGGAATATACTAAAAGAAACTGGCACCATCAGTCCCATTACTAAGACAGTACAAGACAGCTTGAAGGTCCATAATGACCACGGATATTGCCGGAAAAACTGGGTCCTGTAAGAGACAAGGTTACTAGGCTTTTTTTTAGAGGCTGGCCCTCGGCTCTGATGGTCTTTCGTGCAGCTGCTGGCCCATGTCTTGGTTCCCACTCAGCCACAAACATGTGATACCAGCAGCTGCACGACGGAGCGCCCACTGTGCGTCAGGCCCACGGTTAAGCACTTCACGGGCATTGCCCATTTCATCCCCAACAGCCCTTTGAGGTTTGCATTATCATCATCCCCTTCACGTAAACGAGGACACAGCCACTGATGGGTTAAGTTACTTATCCAAAAATCCCACAGCTCGAAAATGAGAGGCCGGATTCTAGATGCTGGGCTCTGCTGACACGGATGGGACATTCTGACCCTGACCTCTGAGGACATGAGAGACAGCGTGCTAAGAACCCCAGCCTGGGAGTCAGAGACCCAGGGTCCTGGGTCCAGCTGGGGTCTGCATGGATAGACCAGGTGGTCTGGGGCAAGTCACTTCCCCTTTCTGAGCCTTGGGTTTCTTCACACACAGAATGAAAGGGCTGAGTCCGAAGAGCCACCGAGGTCACTCTGGCATGGATACTGTCATGGCGTGGATACTGTCATGTTCCCAGTGGGGGCCACTGGGAAACAAGCACCATTTCTCACCCCAGGTAGTCAGTACCACGGCTTGGAGGGACAGACTGGAGGGCCCCAGCTTTCCCAGGTGCCCTAGCTCGGACCCAGCCAGAGTGGTCCAGGAAGAGCCTGGGCCAGCAGAAGTCTCCACCCCCATCCAGCCAATGGACCACGGGAAGTAACACTTGGCTCTAAGCAGCATGCTGCTACGTCTTAAAAATGCGCTCCTTAGTGGTCCTAACAAAGGCTCCCTAGCTCGCCACGCTGGACAGAGGGGACTGGTTCAGGTGACCCCACCTGGGCCAACAAATCCTTCCCTGGGAGTCTGGGAACTGAGTGGAAGACATTCTCTGCCTTCCCTGGGGTCTGCTGTGTTTTTCATCGCTCATCAGGACGCTTGGAGGATATGAGCGGGGAGGTGTTGGCAGTCATGTCCCTCAGCAACACGAAGAAGTCGATGTGTGGCAGGACAGAGGAAGCTGACGCCGTGGAGAAGAGGAGAGGAGCTTCCGCTCGGTGGCCATAGGCTACACAGGGCCCCTGCCCGCAGCCAGGATCTAAACCAACACATCTGCCTTCCGGCCTAAGCTACGGCGTGTTGGGTTTCTCACACTGGCTGGACTCCAGACCTTCCTCTTAACAGGCCATTTCTTGCTCCTCAAAAGGGATGACGGTCCACTGAACCTGGGCCACTTAGGCTAACTTAATACATGCTTGCCGTGAAGGGGAAGACAGGCGGGAGCAATCCTCACAGCACACGGGAGCTGGGAGAACCTGCAAATAACCTCGGCTTGGCGTTTGAGACGCGAGGGGCCGTTCCCTCAGCAGGTGCTGGGACATGCCTGGGAACACAAAGCTAACTGAGGACGGGGCCTGGGCAGGAGACCAGGGTTAGGGAGCGTGCACATCTGGATTTCCACGCCTGTCCCAAATCACTCCTACTGTCTCCGCTGTGATGAAGAGAGTGTAGCAGAAAGATGACTGAACAAACTTCTTCCCATCCCTCCCACCAGGATCAATGTTTGACAAGTCTTGTAAGGTTTTGGAGTGTCCAATGTTTATTCCTACCTGGGGAAACGAGTTGCCTCTTACCTTACAAAAAAGTGTGAGAAGACTTCCGGGATGAAAGCTGAGGTCCCAAACAGAACCACCCGGGATGCTGCTGTGTCTTTCACGGCCTGGCGGAAATGGAAAGCAAGCATCTTAGTGCATGGAATGAGACCATTTCCAGGGATCCTGCGCTCAAGACAGAGACCAGGACGGCTGGGGTTGGTGCCGGGATTTACCTCCCGCTGACTCCACCGCGGTCTCCCCATCCGTCTGCCAACCACCCAATAAAATACTCACTAAGTACAAGCAAAGGCAGCTTATAGAAAAATCGTCTCCTGGAACCACAGGGCAGTCCCCTTGGTGGGAAGACTGCTGCATGTTTTCCTTTTCACCCAGGACTCTGCCACTGGCCTCCCGATTGTGAGCAGCTCCCCAGTTACTCCCACCCCTTCGAGTGGAGGAACCCTCCAGAAGTCCAGCTCGGAGGGCCCTGGCGTGGCATCACACCCACACGGACCATGCATCTGTATGCACTGGCATTAAGTGTGCTATAAAAGCTTACTCTGCACAAACATGTATAGCTTGTAACATTCTGTCATCTTTCCTAGAATACACGCTACTCCATATATTGAGCATTTAAACATGTATTGACTGTATGGGTTATATGCACAAAGTCACATGTACTCAAGGGCAACGTAAGAGAGAGACTCTCAAGGGAAGTCCTGACCACAGACGACACTCGCATGTTAACTTCAGGTGCCAATCCCTGGGTGAGACACGATCCCAGTACAGCACTGCTGTGCATAAGGAGAACAGGCACACACTCCACCATCCCCTTCCAACGCTGTCTTCCACTCTGGCTTCCCAGGACGCAGCTACAGCCCACCTTCCGCGCTCCTCTCCCCTGCTCGGCAGCCCTACTCTCTGCTTCTTATGCTGATGCTCAGCTCATCCGATGCCTCCGCAGGGAATGCCTTTCCCCCCACGGGGACAGAGGGGGCCAAGGCGGGGGCTCTTAAAAAATACACCTTCAGGGAGCACCTGGGTGTCTCAGTTGGTGAAGCACCTGCCTTTAGCTCAGGTCATGATCCTGGGGTCCTAGGATCCAGCCCCGCATCCGCCTCCCTGCTCAGCGGGGAGCCTGCTTCTCCCTCTCCCTCTGCCCCTCACCCCTGCTCATACTCTCTCTCTCTCTCTCTCAAATAAGTGAATAAAATCTTTAAAATAAATACATAAACTACTCAATACACGAGAAACAAATAAACAAATCAAAAAATGGGCAGAAGATATGAACAGACACTTTTCCAATGAAGACATACAAATGGCTAACAGACACATGAAAAAATGTTCAAAATCATTAGCCATCAGGGAAATTCAAATCAAAACCACACTGAGATACCACCTTACGCCAGTTAGAATGGCAAAAATAGACAAGGCAAGAAACAACAATTGTTGGAGAGGATGTGGAGAAAGGGGATCCCTCCTACATTGTTGGTGGGAATGCAAGTTGGTACAGCCACTCTGGAAAACAGTGTGGAGGTCCCTTAAAAAGTTAAAAATTGAGCTACCCTATGATCCAGCCATTGCACTACTGGGTATTTACCCCAAAGATACAGACGTAGTGAAGAGAAGGGGCCATATGTACCCCCAATGTTCATAGCAGCAATGTCCACAATAGCTAAATTGTGGAAGGAGCCGCAGATGCCCTTCAACAGATGACTGGATTACAGAGTTGTGGTCCATATATACAATGGAATATTACTCAGCTATCAGAAAGAACGAGTTCCTCAACATTTGCTACAACATGGACAGCACTGGAGGAGATAATGCTAATGAAATAAGTCAAAGAGAGAAGACAACTATCATATGATTTCTCTCATCTATGGAACATAAGAACTAGGATGATCGGTAGGGGAAGAAAGGGATAAAGAAAGGGGGGGTAATCAGAAGGGGGAATGAAACATGAGAGACTATGGACTATGAGAAACAAACTGAGGACTTCAGAGGGGAGGGGGGTGGGGGAATGGGATAGACCGGTGATGGGTAGTAAGGAGGGCACGTATTGCATGGTGCACTGGGTGTTATACACAACTAATGAATCATCGAGCCTTACATCGGAAACCGGGGATGTACTGTATGGTGACTAACATAATATAATAAAAAATCATTTAAAAAAAAAAAAATACATAAACTTTCAGGAATATAAAATAAAACTGCTCCACTTCAGGAAGAGAAAAGTGGCTGCTGAGGGAGGTGGGTTTCCACGTCAGTGGGGCTGTCTGCCTATTTGCAGCTGAGTGGCTTCCAAGGCCAGTCAAGGGAAAACAGCATGGATTGGCCCTGAAATCTGATCAGAGGTGCCCTATTACCATCAGATATTGCTGGCTGCGTAGTTTCTGAAATTTCAGCCAAAGACAAGAGACCTTTTGGTGACAAGGAAATGATGGAAGAATGCTAATGCTTACGCACAGCTGCAGACTCTATTCTTCAGAGGAAGGTAAAACAGAAAACAAAAGCAGAGCATCAAATCTTTCTTTTACCCTAAATTGGCCTTCATGCAAAAAATGAAGTTCCTCCTGGAGAGACGGACTAGATATCTAGACAGCTCTCCGGGCCTGAGTCTGCCTCTGCTGGGAGGCTGAGCACTCCTGGCTCCAGGAAAGAAGGGAGCCTGAGGCTGAGGGCGTGGCCGAGCACTTGGGGGCGTGGCTGCGTGGCTGAGGGCGTGGCTGAGGGTGTGGCCGAGCTGAGCCTAGCGCAGCACCTCGGGGCGCCTCGTGCAGAGGGGCAACTCACGGATTGAACACCTGTTCTCACTCTTCTCTTCAGCTGTGTGCACAGTTCACAGCAGCCCTAACGCCCTGCAGGTAAAGCGAGCTGAAGAGAAACGCAAACAGAGGTCCGATAAAGACCTGTGCACGTTCGGAGCAGCATTACGCAGAACAGCCCCAGACTCGACACAGTCCAGATACCCCCTGCCGGGAGAAGGGATACGCACGTGCGGTTTGTCCATCCATACGTGCAATGCTGCTCGGCAGTAAAAAGCGACAGACTGTCAGTAGGTAAGTGGTAGAGGGGGATGAACCTCAAAAGTGAAAGGAGTCAGACACAAAAAACACGTGTACAAGTCACTTACATGAAATTTCTGAACAGTCAAAAGTATGAAGACGTAAAGCAGATCAGCGTTTCTCTGGGGCCGGGGGTGGGAGAAGGGAGTGACTCCATGGGCAGGAGGGAAATTTTTAGGGTGAATATGTTCTAAATTTGGACTGTGGCGATAACTGCATAACTGCTTACATTTACTAAAATTCATCAAACTATAGTCTCACAACGGGTGAATTTTATAGTATGTAAATTATATCTCAGTAAAGCTATTATAAAGGTCTCATTAGGGTGGCTCTTAGGCACAAAACCTTTATTTCAAAAGCGAGGTATTTTATTTCTGGCAGCCACTTTTCCCCGTGTTACCTGTAATCACTGTGTCTCTACTGTAATTCATTTAGGACGGTGGCCACTATTTTCAGACATGCCACTAAAGGGTCGGACAGGAATCCGGTGGCACATATCCGATGGTTCATAACTCAGCTTTGTGACTCCTGGATAGGGTTTAGAGGAATGTGCTCTGCGAGCCGCATAATGATGTATTTACTGACTGAATGAGCAGCCATCTTTTCTGACCTCCTCTTCTGCCAACACACGGGGCAGGAGGTGTCCTGACGGGAGGCCCCTCAGACGCAGGAGCTATTCCCTTCACTTTGTATCGGGCTGTTCTGTGCTGTTCCTCATGCCATTTGCGCACACAACTGTCTCACATTCCATTCTTTAGCTAACGTCATTTCAAAGAAACCAAATAAAAACACCTCACTTGCTGAAAAAGTATCATTAAAAAAGTCCACACCCAAAATGAGACCACCCGAGGCCATTCCAGTTTCTTCGAGCTGAATGTACACAGAAGCCACTGTGCTGAATTGATCAAAAGAATAAACTAATAATAAACCTTATTAAAAATTGAGGCCTGTTAGAGGCATTCTGGTCAGAGCACTAGATTTCTTCAGGCCATTTTTTTCTTTTTTAAGATTTATTTATTTATTTGAGAGAGAGAGAGAGCGCGCACCCATGCGAGCACAAGCAGGGAGAGAGGCAGAGGGAGAGAGAAAGGGAGAAGCAGGCTCCCCACCAAGGAGGAAGCCCGATGTGGGGCTTGACCCCTGGGCCCTGGGATCATGACTTGAGCCGAAGGCAGACGCTTAACCGACTGAGCCGCCCAGACACCCCAGGCCACTCTTGATAGCAAACTGGTCCTTAAAGATGAAGACTATAAGAAAATCTGCTGTGAGGTGGAGAAGGAACATTTCTCTTAAACGCAGAGAAGAAGTTCACTGACTCCCACAAGCACAGAGCGGCCTGTGGGGCGGATGCTGAGCTGAAAGAACAGGATCTGCCCTTGGAGATTGGCCTCGCACTTGGCGGAGGCCCATCTGTGGCGGTCAGTCATATGTGTCAACCTGGCTAGGCTAGAGCACCTAGGAATTTAATCAAACGCTACCTGACGGGCTGCCATGTTAACTTTAAATAAGATTATCTTCCATAGTGTGAATGGGTGGCATTTAATCAGCTGGAAAGCTGTGAGAGCAAAATCTAGGTTTTCCCAAAGAAATTCTGCCTGAAGACCACAGCATGGGCTCCTGAGTTTCTAGCCTGACAACGAGCCCTCCAATTGCATGAGCCAATTACAATCAATCCATCAATCAGCCAATATCCTACTGGTTCTGCTTCTCTGGAGAACCACACTAAGGCGCCATCTTTAAAACACTGTGGTGCAAAATGTAAAACCACTCCCTCCGCAAAATGGGGGAGGACAGGATAAGGAAAGGTGGAAGGGAGACATGACTTTGTTCCCAGCTCTCAAACACAAAACTCGACGCTCTTCCCCAAAGTCAAGCCAACTAGGGCTCCTTAGTGTCCCCCTACCTTTGTCCCGGCTTTTCTGGAATAGCCCATGACATTGCCTTCCTTGTCCATGACTTCAATGCCTCGAATGGGCTCAAGACTTCGGGCTGCAACAACATTCATTGCACTGACGTGGGCTGTGGATGTGAAGAAGAAAATGCACAACGGAGGGTAAGTTTGGTCCAGTGAAGGAACATCTTTTCTGGTGTCAAGCCTCTTTCTCTGATGGCTGCGCTTCCCTGACCCTCAGGTGGTCACCTGGCATGTGCCGGCCAACCATGCTCTGTCCTGAGGCCGCACAGCTGGGTTAGAACCGCTGGCCTCCCGGTCCTGGGTCCCGATCACAACCCAGCACCAGGCTCCAGCACCCCTGAGGGTCCAGTCCAGCCCCACAACAGGATTCTAGGACAAATCCTTGGGTCCTTGAAATACGGCCCCCTTTTTTGCTTTCGCTGGTCTGACCAGGTTTCTGTAACATTTTCCCCAGTTTTACCCCTGAGATCATTCTGCCAACTCTTCAAACTGTTATGATTTTCAAACTTAGCTCTGGAGGTGAACTAGTGAACTTGTGGGCTGGCCAACTTCAAACCGCTGGTTAACATGCCTGTCACTTCCACTGGAGTCAGTCCACCAGGCTGGAACCCCTGGCTGCCTCTGCCTCCGTGTATGACCCTGGGACATTTACCTAAAGCCCCCCCCCCCCCGCCTCAGCCTCCCCATCTGGAAATGGAATAATGACATTGTTACCCACACGTTTTTGGCAGGACTAAGTGAAATTAAACATGCAGAGGGCTGGCACAGCCTTTAGAGTGAATTTGTGTTCCCAGACTCGTGTTCATCCTTTGACAATGGAAAGCGTCACTATAGAGCAAGCGTCACCTCTCAGATCAAGGACCTAACTTGGGCCTGGAGACCCCGGGAAGCTGCAAACAGCAGCTGCCATCAGTCACCATGTGGCCGAGGGACCGGGCTGTCCCTAGAGATGCAGGAAGGCTCAAGGACCACAAAGATTACATGCTTCCTACTTACTGAGAATGATGATGGGAAGGGCTTTTTTCAACAAAACGTTATGCAGCCGCATCTGGAGCAGACGAGGGAATAACTAGAAAAAGGAGAGAAAAATCATTATTGCACAGGACCAAAAAATCAGCTGAACACACTCAATAGCAGAGAGGGGGCATCGACCTAGTTCCTACCCCAGTCAGGCCACTGCATGTGCTCTCCGTGTATTTAATTCCTGCCACATTGAGGTGTTCGCCCAATCATCACAGGAACACATGGAGGCTTAGGGAGGTAACTTGTCCAGAGTCTCTGAGCTGCTAAGAATTTGAGCCAGGAGGCCAACCCGGGCTTATCTGACTCTAACATCTGTATTTTTAACCATCACAGTGTCCTGACATCCAAAGCAATACACAATTTGTATAACGTGCTTATATAGCATATGTAAAATTTAAAGAATTTCTTTCTTTATTATTTTTTATATAAATAAGCTTTTTAAAAAGGTAAGAGTACTGGGTCTATGCCTAGAAACCTGGGATACTCATATGCTTACTTAGGGGGGGACGGGATTACAGGTGACCATTTTCTTTCTTACGTCTTAGCCACACTTTCTAAATTGTTTACGTTGAAACAAATTTGTAATTCAGAATAGTGTCTTTTGTGCTGAGGAATCAAAAAGATTTGACAGATTTTTAAAATACCCACTCCAAAAAAGGAGGAAGAGGCAATCACTCCTGTCCCTAGTAACAGACTCTCATGTAGGCGACGAGTCTAGGAAGAAACGAAAGCACGTATTCAGCACACACCACGGTTTTACCCAGGAAGGATCACTCAAACAAACACCTGCGTGTCCCCTGGGCCTCATCATACTCACGTAACTGGCGTTTCCGTTGACAATGTTGAACGCCGTGGTGTAGGCGTAGAAGGAGACCTGCAGACAGAGGCAACAGATCACACGCTCTGATCGTTCATAGCGCACAGCAGAATTCAGGAATCGAGAAACAGAAAGAGTTTTTACCTGAGGTAAAATCAGGGACTTCAGACTTTTTACCGACATCATCGAGAAAAATATCTTTTAAGAAAATAAAGCAGAGGTTTAAGTGTTTGAGGGGGAGGGAGAGCTTGTGGGGGGGGGGGCAAAGAACTTCCCAGGGGAGACGCTGTGCTGAGCACCGCCCCCACTCCCCCCAGGAGCTGGGACAAGGAGGCCACTGGTTGGTGGGTGAGTGACGCTCAGTGAACACCTACAGGACACTGGGGACCCCCGGGGGTCTCACGCGGTCCCTGCTTCCAAGATGTGCAGCAGGCAGGGCAGCTGAGGGGTACGCACTCCCAAGGGGACGCAGACACAGGGCGGGCGTGGAAGAAGGGATGGAGGAATGCTGCCCCTTTGCGCGAGCGCCTCGTGAGAGCCGAGGTGGGACGGCGTGGCTGGGAGGCAGTTCCAGGTCCCAGGTGAGGGCGTTATGGGGGCGGAGGGTTAAGGGACAGAAGGTCATGGACAACTGCGTGTGCTTGAGTCAGGGAGCCTGTCGTCCGTCTCCTCGGTAGTGCTCTGTGCACACCAGGCATCCAAAGGATTACGGCGTGACACTGGGACCTCCGGGAGGGGGGGCGCCTGACTAGGTAAGCGTGCTGGGGGGGTGAGAACACGCGGGCGGCGCACGACGGTCAGGGGTGGGGAATCCACGGCCATCTACCAGGCCGTGGCGGGACAGGCGTCCAGAGCTGCAGGACACAAACCACTGAGGTTAGGAGATGAGTGACATCTTCCTACCCCCGGGGTCTCAAGTCCACTCACCATGGGCGCCGTGAAAGGCAGGAGAGCTGGCAAAGAAGAGAAGAGGGTCTGTGAGCGCGGCTGCCCAGGCCGAGAGAGGCCAGAAAGGGGCGCCGCCCGAGAACCTCCCCTCCGCACCCTGAAGGCGCGGACGCCAAAGGACAGTCTCGGCTCATTCTTTTCTTTTTCCTAATACTAACTACGTGCGTAGGGCCAGCACCGTCCAGAAAGACCTACCGAGGCACCCTCTGGCCTTCCCAGTCCCTCTCACTGAAGGCCAGCGGGGTCCGCCTGTTCGTCCTTCCTCAGGAGCTTAGCACATCCGTGATACTGTCATTCGTAAGAAGACACCTGGGTGTGCTCTTCGGCCCTGTTCCTAGCACAGAGATCTAAAGCCCTTGGGATTTCCTGAGAGTAGTAGTAAAAGGTGAAATGGGTGTCTTTTTTACCCTAACAAGCTCCTTTCCACCTCACCTGAGTTGATGTTAAGAAGAGGCCTTTTGGAAAGCCCCTGAGGGGGCTGGTTGCCAGGGAAACCAGCCAGGGGATGAGGGGGTTGGACCTTTCAGCCCCCTGCACGGCCTCCACCTCCAGGGAGGGGAAAGGGGCTGGAGGCAGGGCTACTCACAGCAGCCAAGGATCTAGTGGACCACACTAGTAAAGCCTCCGCTCTCACAGCGTTTCTGGCTTGTGGGCCCGAGCAGGTGCTGGAGAGGATGTGAGAGCTCCGCCCTCCCCAGCCCCCCTCGCCCCGCGCTTCTCTTCCATCTGTTCCCTTTTATAATAACCTGGGGACCTAGTCAGTAAACTGTCTCCCTGAATTCTGTGAACCATTCTAGCAATTTCAGACCCAAGAAGGGAGGTGTGGGAACCTCCAATTTACAGCACATTGGTGAGAAGTACAGGTGAGAATCTGGGCTTTTTTTTTTTTTTTAAGCATTTAAAAAAAAATTATTATTTATTTGAGATAGGAAGAGAGAGTGAGCGAGAGAGCAAGAGCAGAGGAGCAGAGGGAGAGGAAGAAGCAGGCTCCCACTGAGCAGGGAGCCCAATGCGGGGCCGATCCCAGGACCCCGGGATCATGAGCTGAGCCGAAGGCAGATGCTCAACCGTCAGAGCCACCCAGGCGCCCCGAATCTGGGCTTTCAATTGGCGTCTGAAGTGGGGCTGGTCTTGTGGCACTGAGCCTTTCACCCGTGGGGTCTGCCGCCGTTTCCAGGCCGATAGTGTCAGAACTGAGTTAAAACTGTAGGATACACCACTGGGGTCAAAGAATTGCAGGATGTGGGAAAAGCCAGCACATCTGACGTCAGAAGTGAAACCCCAGGGGCCCGGGCTGGCTCAGTCGGTGGAGCCTGCAGCTCTTGATCTCGGGGGTCGTCAGTTCGAGCCCCATGTTGGGTGTAGAGATTACTAAAAATAATAAATAAACTTAAAAAAATGCGAACTCACATGGATAGGCTTAAAAAAAACAGTGAAGCGTTGAAAGGAGAAACAAGTGTTTTTCCTTCACGACATCTATCAGGATAGATGCAAACTCCCACACTCTCTTGTGCTCACAATGCTTATTCATACAAAGAGGATCTCTATATACTGTTTTATACTTTGCCTTTTTTCTCCTTAATACTAGTTCCTGGAGATCCGCTCTTCCACATTGCACACGGGAGGTACCTCAGTCTATTTAAGTATAGTCTGAATTGTTGGATATTCATGTTGTTTTCAGTTTCTTATTTATAACAGAGAGATTTTTACAGTTAAAAGGGCCCTGTACCATCATGGGTTTTATTCCCCTCATCATAGTTAACGTAAGAGGAGAGAGAATACTACGTGGAATCCAAAACACTTTTGAGTTACAAGTTCTGGAACCATCAATGAAATGATTGTGTGTTTCTTGGGAGATGACAAAGCAAAGCACGTTTCAGACCCAGGCCTGTGCCCTCACCCCTAACCCCCCAGATCTTTCCACAGGACTGGACGCAGCTCTGGGTCCCAAACCCGCTCTTCTCCACTATCAACCCCAGACTCTGATTCAAATATCCTTTTTAAGCTGTCCTTTCCAGACCCGCTGTTAGAAATCCTTCTAGGAAAAAGAAAAGGCAGGCAGACTTGTTGAACTGTTGCAAACCATGTTTTCCCAGCCCTCTTCTGAAAATTAGAATGAGCTCACCTGCAGGTCGCAAAGGAACGGG
Source organism: Ursus maritimus (assembly GCF_017311325.1). Lineage (NCBI taxonomy): Eukaryota > Metazoa > Chordata > Mammalia > Carnivora > Ursidae > Ursus > Ursus maritimus. The sequence continues at coordinate 12,095,279 of NW_024426885.1, read as the reverse complement.
GATCAGTTTGCTGTTGTCAGGATGCACTGTTGACTTCACGAGGGTAAACACAAAGGTTAGTCTGATGCTTGGCTTTGTTTTTGTAGGAGGCTAAAAATTAGGAAAGGGCTGAAACTTACGAGACTTCTCTTCCAAGCTTCTTTTATCTAAAAAGAGAAAAAACAAGCAACAGCTTTTAAAGGTAAATTGGCAGCAAAAGAAAAAAAAACCCCATCTCTTCTCCAGTCTCATTTCTGCTGCCACCTTCCTCTGCCTTTTCAAGAGTGAAGGCCAGAACTGTTCAATGCCACACGGACAGAACAAATCAAAATAAACGAATCAAATGACTCAAACAAACAAATGAACTGACAAGAAGCAATGAGATGATCCACAGAAAGAAAATGACCAGAACGTTAAAGTCCTCAGTCTCTTTCCTTGGAGAGGACTCAAGGCCAACCCCTAACTTATCCCTCGGGTGAGTCGCTGGTTCCAGCCCGCCCCTGGCTCAGAGAACAGCAGACTGTTTGCAGGTGACACATCATGCCATTAGCCAAGGCACCTGCCTCAGAGCCGGGCTGTGGGCCCAAAAGCCCCATCAAGTTCTTAAAAAAAAAACCCCCAAACCAATGTAAATATGTGTGCTTTCCACAGGCTGCCTCACGGGACTGATGTTTGTGGGCTCTGGAAAGCCCCATACACGGCAAGATAGATAACAAACACTTGGTTTAAGTCTTTGGGCAGGAATGTAACCCTGACCTGGAACAATGCCTCTAATGGGAAATAGATTCTGACTTCAGAGGCCTGCCTGAATTCTGGAGTTTGCCATGGGGCTGCAGGGATCAGCTACAGAGAATCCCCACTAATATCTGAGCTTAGGAAAAACCCTAGGATTTTTTTTCTCCTCAATACTGGTTCCTTCTACTAGTAATCTGGTTTATGAGAACGAATTCTAATTACATCTAAAAAAACTAACCCAGTTTTGAAAAGCAGATGCCCTGGGCAGTGTTTACAATGATAAAACTCCACCTGATTTCAGACCATGCTAGCAGAGATCTCCTGAAGGCAACCACATCCAACCTTGAACCCAGCACAGGAGACATACCCTTTGGTCCTCCGAGTCACGGATGGATGCATCTTCATTTGTTAACAATAGTTGCCTTGATTTTTCTATTTTTTCCTATGAGACAGAAAGAAATCAATCAACGATCTCAGCATGGTTTAGACTGGTCCAAATGATTTAGGAATCACATGTTCATTCACATCTGATTTCAATGTAACACATGGCCAAGGCTCTCCACTCCCTGAGAGTTTCCATGAGGACAGTCCTGTGTGTCACTCAGATTTGGAGCTCCAGCAGCTCGACCCACCGGTGGCTGCACCTCCCCCTCCCCCCAGAAACGGATGTCCGCTGTCTCCATGAGTGCTGCCACCAGCTAGCTGCCCGACTTTGTTAAGTCAGAAACCTAAGTCCCTCCTCTCTCTCACTCCCACATCTGATCCGTTCAGGCTTACTTTCTCTCTTCATTTTTTCTTAATTTGAGAAAAAAGAACTAAATACAGAAAAGACAATGAAATGAATACATACTCATAATCCCCTCACCCAGAATTAACAACTGTAAACATTCGGTTATATTTGCTTCCAATTTTTTCTTTTATTTTCCCCCAAAAGCCATCGCCCCCAGTTTTGTGTCTCCCCATTCTATCAGAGATAACCACTATTACGAGTTCAAGGTATTAACTTCCAGCCCACTTTTTTATACTTATATATACATGAACACATGTATCTGTAAACAAAGATGTAGTATTGGGTCTTTATACTGTAATCTGCATAAATGTACATTATGCATCCTGCTTTTTCCCTTAAACACTGTAGACATGTTTTCCATTTAGCATCATATATACTGTTTCCATATTATACACTGATAACTAGATCATCACTTTTAACTTTTATTAGTATTCCACTGTATGAATATACCACGTTATGTTTCTCTATTTCCCTACTGACAGGGATTCAGGTTGTTTTTCTCTATGACAAACAGGCTGCACGGAATATCTTGAGCACAAGGTCGGGAGTGTCCCCGTGGGTCTGGCCCTGAAGGATTACTGCTGCTGATATGGTATCTCCTCCTCTTAAGCCCTTGGCCACACCTGGTTCAAATCCTGGTCTTTCGCTAGGACAGCTGAGCCATCTCCCCAACAGATCACCTTACCTACTGTCTGGTCCCCTCTGACTGCTTACCACCTGGTGACCAAAGAAACCCTCTGGAACACAAACCTCACCACCTCGCCCTGTAGGCCAAATGCAAACCCCTCCCACCCGAAGGACGCACAAGGCCCTTGAGGACCTGCCTGCTCTCCCGCATTAAAATCCCCACTGTCTGGACGACCTGCTCTCTCCCCTGGGCTTTGCTTACAGTCCCCTCTGTCAGGCCTTTCCTGTCTGCCTCCTCCTTCCGGCCCTGCCTCAACACTGTCTCCCAGTTTCCTGCCACACCCCTCCCTTAGCACCCTAGGTCTAGGTTGGTGACCATCTTTGTCCGTCTGTCCTCCATTGCCAGGGACTGTTGTTTTGATCCTTCCTGAAGCAGCACTACCAACTTTGGTTATTACTTGTCTGCTTTTGTTGATCAGCTTTCCAATCTAACAAGCTCATTCGGAAGGAATAAAAACATGATAATATATATGGATTCCATTTCAACTGCTTTCAAAGGGACGAAGTCTTCACATTTTAGAATAAAATGTGAAATGTCTTATCTCCAAAAACGAGAAAATACTTACAATTGAAACGACCAAATTTGTAGGATCCAACAATTCTGTCCACTGAAGAAATCTCTGAATAAAAGACTTAAAAGGGAGAAGAGCACCAAAGAGGTTGATGGTGGCAGGGAAACAAAAGACACATGGTAACAGTAACAGTTACCATTATTTCTGAGACCCTAACAGGGCCTTCTAACTGAAGCAGCTCCTGGAATCTGTGGGAAATCCCTGGGATCTTACAGGTGAGGAAACAGGGATAGAAAACCTCAGGAATGTACCCCTGGAAACCCAGCCAGGAAAGACTCAGCGGCATGTGCTCTTAACCACTCCAATACTAAATTACTTTTGAAGGTTAAAGTAAAGGTTGAAGGTTAAAGCCCAGACTTTGGGGTTAAATGGGCCTAGTCCACATCCCACAAATGACCTTGAACCAACTACCTAAAGGATCTCAGAATTTGTTTCTATACCCTCTTATCCTTGTTATAAAGCTGAACTCGAGTCATAAAACCGGACACCCCCAGGAGGGGCTCAGTAAAGGCAGCTGGCTTCACACGTGGAGGTCGCATGGTTTCCTCCCAACACCCCCCCCCCCCAACTTTGAAGTGGTTTTGGCTTTGAGTCCTGGCTCTGCCAGGAAAAGCTTGAGCTCCCTGTCCCTTTCAACTTCCCTACCTAAGAAAACCCGGTTGGGCCTTCCTTTAGGTAAGGCTGAAAGAGAACACCCTAGAATTAGACTGTCCAGTTAGCCCCATGTGGTTATGGAGCCCTTGAAATGTGGCTAGGCCAAGGTGAAGTATGCTCTATGTGTAAAAAAAAGCATGTAAACATCTCACTAATAATTTTTATATGGATTATGTGTTGAAATGTTAATATTTTATATTTGTTGGGCTCGATACATTATTAAAATTAATTTCATCTGGTTTTTTTTGGCCCTTCTGAATGTTTTAGAAAATTTTTAGAATTTAGAAAATTTAGAAAATTTTTAAAATTTAGAATTTAGAAAATTTTAAATGACCTCTGTGGCTCCCCTCACATTTCCATTGGGCAGCGCCGCCGAGTCACCGCCTGGAGGCGGGGCCGGGGCGACTTCCTGTCCTCAGCCGCTGCCCACAGCCCCCGCGTCATTTGAGTGCTGAGCCTACCGAGCGTGCGAGGCTGGGGGCTCCTGGGAGCACCTGTTCCTTTCCAACCTGAGGCTCAGCAACAGCCCAGGCAGCAGAGGGCAGACACCTGCGGGGGTGGGGGGGGCTGACTCCCCAGGGCAAGGTGACCTTGTGGCGACCCTCGTTAGCCAGGCCTAGGAAGACACGCGGTAACGGCCGTGGCTGTTGGCATCCCGCACTCTTGGGTTTCCCCTTCGTCCCCTCCCGGGGTCTGAGGTGGGAAGGCGGGGGGGGGGTGCGATCACGTGGCCTGCCCAAGGTCACCCGGGCCAGCGCGGCGACTCCACGGGGCCCAGGGCCACCCCGCCCCCAGCCGCGCCGGGCCCGGGCCGTACTTGACGTTCGGTGATCCAGAAGCGCACGTTGGGCTCCATGCGGGAGCCGCGCCGATGCACGCCGAGAGCCGCCAGGGCCCCGCGCTTCCTCCTCCTGCTCTGCTTCCTGGGACCTGTGCGGGGCGTGGAGCGGCAGCGGCCGCGGGGCCGGGCGCGGAGGAGGAGCCGGGCAGCGTGCCCCGCCCCGGGCGCGCGCGCGTCCCTTGTGCCCGCTGCCGGCTTCCCGGCGCGCCCGCCGCTCGGTGTCGCAGTGTGTCAGCGCCTTGGCCCCGGCCGCCCGGTGTTCCCGCTATCCCGGTCTCCGAACTCCCGCTGCTCGCTGTCACCACGCGCCAGAGCCCCAGATCCCACGCCTCCACCTCCGCTCCGGTCCCCATGCGCCCCCCGTCCCAGTGAGCCTGCCCACCCTCCCACAGACCAAGTCTTCCCAACCTTATTTAATCGTTAGGGAAGCCGGGCCGCTTCCAGCCAGGGTGGGGGTGGGTGTGTGTGTGTCCTATGGGAACCCCCACCTCACGGTACCTACTGAGAAGAACCTGCATCTTACCCAGGTGACAGGTGCGGCAACCTTTTGGACCTTACGATGCAAAATCTTCAATTGCCCTTAAAATCCAATGTACAAGGCACTGGGCATAGTGAGGGCTGGCTACTTAATTTTCAAGGTGAAATTTGAAAATATGGTGCCCCTTACTTAAAAAAGATTGAGAATTTAGGGGCACCTGGGTTGCTCAGTGGGTTAAGCCTCCAACTCTTTTGCTCAGGTCATGATCTCAGAGTCCGGTGACCCGAGCCCTGCGGCTGGCTCCCACACTCAGTGTGGAGTCTGCTTAGCATTCTCTCTCCCTCTTCCTCTGCCCCTCCTGCTTGTACGCTTGCTCTCTCTAAAATAAATGAATAAATCTTACAAAAAAAAAAAAAAGATTGAGAATTTTAGAAAGTCAATATCAAAGCATTAAACCAGGCCCAGGTCCCTTCGAAGTGTGAGGCCCTGCCCCAGCCTGTGATGCAGGCACCGCACTCAGTGCAAACTGCACTGGGACAGATCCAGTTCCTTCCTCTGAATCCCAGATCAAGTAGGGGCTGGTTGTAGAGAAAAAATGCACCTGCCTTCCTCCTCCTGCTGCCTTCCCTAGACCACTGGCCCTGCACTAGAGTGGGTGGGGGTTGTGTTTGTTGAATGTATGTTCCTGGATCTTTAAGGAGTTCAGGGGTCCTCATGAGTCTTGGGCTGAGGACCCAGCACCACCAATTACTTAGTTGGATGGTCCTGGTCCAGCCAATATAAATGGGTCTACTTCCTCATTTGTAAAATGAAGACAGTTAACTGTACCTATTTTAAGGTTTTGTTGTGGATAAAATGAGATAAAACATGTGAAAGCCCTAATATGACACTGGGTCCCTTGGAAATGCTGTTTGGGCCTCTAACACCCAGCTGGCCTATTCCGTCCCTTGCCTTGCCTTCCCCTCCAGGGACATGAAACTAGCTCATGGTTTTCTTCAGGCCAATGTGACTTAGCAGCTTCTTTTGCTCAGTTCACCTGGTTCACCTTTCCATAGCCTCAAGAGTTCAACTCCTTTTCTAGGATGAAGTTCTCCCCCACACCCGTCCTCAGTGTTCCCCTTATCCCCCAGGAGTGCATCCATGTGCCATAGTATTTAGCACACCTGTGTTATTCTGTTGGCTCTACCCTCAAGTATGTCACAAATCCAGCTCAGCTTCTCTCCTCAGGACCCTCACGGTCTAGTCTGAACAAAGGAGCCACAGTGATCCTCCTAGAACAAGTTGATGTGACTCTTATCAAAACCTTCCTTACATTTCCCATCTTAGAAGACAATCCCAAGTCCTTAGCTTGTTCAAAAGGTACTCTGGGCTCCCCATTACCATTCTCCTCCTTCACCTCTGCACCACTCTATGCCGGCTCTTGCCTCGGGGCCTTTGCACTTGCCAAACCCTATGCCTAGCACCTTCTTTTTTTTTTTTTTTTTTTTTAAAGATTTTATTTATAGGAGCCTGATGTGGGGCCCGATCCCACAACGCCGGGATCACGCCCTGAGCCGAAGGCAGACGCTTAACCGCTGTGCCACCCAGGCGCCCCTGCCTAGCACCTTCTAAACCCCTAACTCCCTTACTTTCTACATCTTTTCTCTCACTTGGTCCTCATCAAAACTCTGAGTTAGGACAATTATTGCCCTCATTTTACGAATTGAGGAAACAGACCTGGAGGCTGACTCTCCTTTAAGGCCTGACAACTCTACCTAGAACATCTCAATTCCCCGCTCTCTCACTCCAGTTTATTTCTATTCCAAACATTCTATGTATTTTTATTGTATTTATTGGGTTTCCCCTCTAGAATGTAACTGCACAAAGCAAGGGGGTTGTCTTTTCCTGTTCACCCTTGTGCCTCCAAAACAGCACCCAGCATACGGTAGGCACTTGGGATTTACTGCAATAACAAATAAATGCTTCCATATCTCTCTTGAGTTTTTTGGGTGTAGAGCCAGCATCTTACTCATTTCTGTGGGCCCTGAGTTAAATGCTCCACAAGCGTTGGTTGATATAATCGGAAGGAAAACTAGAGCCCCATAATATAAGCTGAACCAACAATTAATGGTATTAAACATGAAATATTTTTAAATGTGTTTATTATGTACTTTGAGCATTTCAGAAAAGAAAATAATTACAATGATTTCAAAATGCAACTCCTGGATTTGATAAATATCCTTTATAATTATACCCAATCAATATCTAGAATTGTATGTAGACCCTACATCAGCTAACAAATAAGCAAAATAACTATATCAACCTCAGGGACGAGAAACATGCACGATCACTTAAGTCACTCTGTCACCGTGTTTTTTTAAAAACATGATTCACATTTGTTTCAAGTACATATACACCCATTGCCAAGAGTTAAATTAGACCGCTGATGTTAACACCTTAAAACTATGTATGATCTTTGTTACCTTAAAAGAAAATTCAGTTTAGTACAAAGAAATCCAAGAAGAAACTTTCAGGACCCTTGGTCAGAAACTTCGGCACACCTTGTACTATTCTGGTGTACGTAAAGGTTCAAGTAAGGCCAACGAAGAAGGTTTCCTCTTTCCACTGAAGACAGAATCCAAGGAACAGGCGAACTAGCATTCTATAAACTAGCCAGCCATCAAGAGGTTACCAATAAAGGACGCTTTTTGTGTGTGAGGACATTTAAAAGCCTCAGCCAATGTTACAAAAACAAAACATTTAGAGTATTATGTATGAATACAAGCATAATTATTTTGTCTTCTATAAATAATCATCTTTGAAATGCTCGAAGTGAGTTCCACCCGTGGCTCTTTCCTGATGTGAGAAGAGGTGGGTGCACATGGGATGATCTACTGATTTACCTTCTCAAAGTATTCTTTGGAAGCAGCTGGATGTGGCTTGATCTGAAAATACAGAAACATTTATTTAGGGAGCTGACTTTAAGATAACAGTCTTGAAAGAGAGTTGAAAGCTCTAAGTGTTTAACCCAAAGTTCTTAACTTCTTAAAGCGTGGTCTCTTTCCTTTAAAATACACGGATGGCGGTTACATCAACAGCCTGCCTGATCCCTGGTCCCAGCCCAACCCCCGCCCCTCAGCAGCTTCACCTGTTTGTACACCACCTGCACCCTTGCTCCAAGGGTGGGCTCCTTGTATAGGTGCTCGAGGCCAGCAGCCCTGGAGGCAGTGAGGGGCTGGGACCCTATGCTGGGGTCTCACCGCTTTTGGAAAAGAAACCTACTGTAGGAGAATCCGGGGTCCAGTTTGCTGGGCAGACTTCTCCATGGGTTTCCACAAACTGGAACGCCTTCACCAAGCGGAGGGTCTCTTCCACACTTCGGCCCACGGGGAGATCGTTGACACTCAAATGCTTGATGACTCCATTGGGGTCAATGATGAAGAGACCTCTGCATCAGGATTTATCCCCATTAGTACCTCAGAGGCACCACAATGACAAAGTCTAACTTCTACCAGCTTCTGTCTTTAAGTCTCCTCAGTAAAGCATGAAACTCGATCATATGCTTAAACGTGGGGCTTTCACTGTTACACAAAAAGCTTATGACTTCTTACTGATGACGTGCCACACACAGGTGTGACTGGACCGGCCACGTGGAAAACAGGTATTTTCCACATAGAAGAGCTACACAGAGTCTATCTAAAAGCCACAGAGCAAAGACTTCTTTAACTTATTAGTGCTGTAGGTGTTCTCTGGGCTGCTGTATCAAATCTTGGCTAGGAACCAGAGGCAGATGGGAAGAGACAGAGATGTATTTTATCTCTATTCAGTAAATACTGATGAAATGAGTGAATTCTTGGGTAAATGGGGGAAAATCCCCTGGGGAAATCTTTGCAGAAAGAATTTACTGGTCTTAAGTCTGAGCAGAACAGCGATCTAAAGGAACAACCAAGACTGTTACTCTTCATCACTTGGCAGCAGCGTGATGAGATGACCTGCCCTGTGGTCCGTGTTCATCCTCTGTACAAGTGCTGGGGTTACCACGACATATGCAGACACATTTCAACCACAGGTTTTAACAGCCCGTCTTAAAGGGTGTGGCATTCCACGCATCAATCACGCAGGGAAAAAGCAAGTAAAAGAAAAAGGCAAAGTGAACAGGCGCTTCTTCCTCCCTGGGCCTGGCTCTTGGGGGTCTAGGCTTCGAGGAGCAAGGGGTGCTGCTTGGATCACCACAAGCTCCTCGACCGAGAGCGGAGCCAAGCTGGAGTCCACGGTGCAGACGCAAGGCCCCCAGACTCCGCGAAGCAAGCCTTATCTTACAGACCAGACTTGGCTACCCTCCCTTGACAATCCTAACAGTGAAACCAGCAGGGAAGTAATGGCAAAATGAGCAAGACCCTACAGGGAAGGGGGTCCTGGGAGGACAAAGCCCGCACTCTTTTTCTCCTTCCCTTGCCCACTTTGTCAAAGCCGGGCTTGCATGCATTAAAGGAGGACAGAATCTCCCGGAGTAACAGAGGCTGAAGCTCCAAGGTGGCTCCAGAACTACAGTTCCAGGTATCACCCAAGAGGAAAGCAGACCAGAGCAGAGTGAGGCGACAAGACAGAGCAGGTGAGACCAGAGCGGAGTGAGGCGACAGGACAGAGCAGGTGAGGCCAGAGCGGAGTGAGGCGACAAGACGGAGCAGGTGAGGCCAGAGCGGAGTGAGGCGACAGGACGGAGCAGGTGAGGCCAGAGCGGAGTGAGGCGACAGGACAGAGCAGGTGAGGCCAGAGCGGAGTGAGGCGACAGGACAGAGCAGGTGAGGCCAGAGCGGAGTGAGGCGACAGGACAGAGCAGGTGAGGCCAGAGCGGAGTGAGGCGACAGGACAGAGCAGGTGAGGCCAGAGCGGAGTGAGGCGACAGGACAGAGCAGGTGAGGCCAGAGCGGAGTGAGGCGACAGGACAGAGCAGGTGAGGCCAGAGCGGAGTGAGGCGACAGGACAGAGCAGGTGAGGCCAGAGCGGAGTGAGGCGACAGGACAGAGCAGGTGAGGCCAGAGCGGAGTGAGGCGACAGGACAGAGCAGGTGAGGCCAGAGCGGAGTGAGGCGACAGGACAGAGCAGGTGAGGCCAGAGCGGAGTGAGGCGACAGGACAGAGCAGGTGAGACCAGAGCAGAGTGAGGCGACAAGACGGAGCAGGTGAGGCCAGAGCGGAGTGAGGTGACAGGACAGAGCAGGTGAGGCCAGAGCGGAGTGAGGCGACAGGACAGAGCAGGTGAGGCCAGAGCAGAGTGAGGCGACAGGACAGAGCAGGTGAGGCCAGAGCGGAGTGAGGCGACAAGACAGAGCAGGTGAGCAGGTTCAAGCCAGCCCCCGGCAAAACTGTGAGGCACATCAGAATGGGGTCCTTGCCTGCTCCCTGGGGGTCAAGTTCTGACCAACCCTTGCTTCACTCAGTGGCCATCAAGATGCCACTTGTAAGGCTTAAGGTCACACCCGACCCGGGAAGGTTGTGTTTGAATATGGGACCATTAAAGACAGAACGTTTTCACACTCAAAGGAGTAAAGATCTCGCCACTGAATGAATGAGGACAGAAATGATATTCTGGGACAGGGGTCGTAACGGCTACCAGAACCTGTGCTAAAACTCCAGCTGCCTCACCTTATTTAGACCCCAACCAACCTGGGAGCCTGGGAGGTCCATTCTCATTTTAGTTATGGGAAAACTGGGACTCAAACAGGTTCCACAACTTGCCCAAAGCCATGCAGCTGTTAAATAAATGGGTGAGTTAAAAAAAATTAAACTCTGGTCTGATTCCAGGGCTTGGACAAGATCTCAGCCATTCCAGCTCACTGACTCCTACAGTCTGCTAGTCTCCCCTTCTCTGGACATGTCAGGAGTGTGCTCCCAATGAGGGCAGCTCCCAGGTGGTGAGCTCAAGTGCAGCAGTGTGACCATCGAGACACAGAAGGAGCCTAGCCCTCAGAAGGAGACGCAAGGTGCTGCAGGGCGCAGACACGTCTGGCCATCCTGAGATGGAGGCACTCATCGGTGCTTAAGAAAGGCTAAAGTGAATGAAAGCTTTTTGGTTTTCAAAATGCTTTATCGAGGGCTCTATAAAATCCTCTAAGAAGTGGGATGATGCTAAACATGAAAAACAAGCTTAAGTTTGTAAGTAACAAGATCTTACCTGAGAGCAACACCGGGGCCTTCTAGCAGCACGCCATAGTCTCGGGAGATCTGCTTAGTCAGATCTGACAAGAGTGCGATGTTCATGTGGCCCAAGCCGCCATTCTAACAAAAATGCAAACGTGACTGGCGGTTACACCGTGTGCTCTCCCCATTCTCAGCCACGTAAACTGATGTCTGAGGCCAACAAGAATGGCGACAGGTGGCAGCAACTGAGAACCGACAGTGGGTCAAGCACTGCTCTTAGCTCTGTTAACTCACTTCCTCCTCCCAACCATCCTGGAGCAGATACTATTATCATCGCCTTTTTATACCTGAGGGAACTGAGGCACACAAAGGTAAAGTAACCTGCTCCAGGCCACAGCTGGAAAGGGACAGAGGCAGGATTTAAGCTAATACTGGAAACCTTTCTCTTTCTGATTCTTGATGCATTCTTTTACTTACAGATTAATTTCTCTAGCAGAAAAATGGAAGAGTAATAAAAAGACTGAGTATTTGGTATGGATAATCCAGCAACATGGGTAGAAATTTTGATTCTCCCAAGCATTTTTCGGCAGGAAGAGTGATCATGCAGAAGAGTGAAATCAGAGAACCTAACCACTGTCTCCCAAGCCAGGCAGGATATGTGGGATCGACAAGGTACCCGAGAGAGCACCCAACTGTCCCGCTCCTTGCCCTGCTGAGCCTGTTCTCCATTACTGTTTGTACCTTGGAGAGCAAATGTGTAGCGGGCAGTAAATCCAGGCAATGTTGGGAGGAGATATGGACAGAATTTAACAGAATCTGCCAGGAGCTTTAGGACCTACAAATAGCCCAAATCAGACCAGTCATGCTTTAACAACTTCTAGGTTAGTCTTTCATGGGATCTTTTCAGTTCTTAGGATCCTAAGCGCAAAGGCAGGACCCCTGAGGTTTATACCTTCCTTGGTGTGTTGATCCAGGCGAGATGCGTGAAGTGGGAATCCACTGAAACCGCAACAACTTCACAGTTCACGTCGTGAAATTCGTTGGCTTTGTCGCTAAAAGCAACAATTTCTGTAGGACACACAAAGGTGCTAGGGAAAAAAAAGGGCAGAAATTCCCATCAGAGAATTTAAAAACAAGGATTTAAAATTTAAACAGGTAGCCTGAAAACTAGTTCAACTTGCTTAAAGGTGAAAAAGGCAAAAACGGATAAGCACCCTCACCGGACTCACCTCTCCATTTAAGAATCATATAAAAAAATGGGGGTGGGTGGGGGAAAAGAGGCATATCCTAAGAGTAAAGAAACAAATAAAGTAGCTTTATGAGAAAAGTCATTTTATCATCTTTACTTTTCTCGTTTTCCTCCAGGCCAGTGAAAACTTCCTGACAGACTGGCTTATGGAAACCACCACTCTGAGCACGTAGAACGGAGCCATGTTAAACCTACCCCACTAAAAAGAATGCCACCCCCTTCTCTAAATTTATCAGATTAGCTGCAGATGCAAGCTGTACTCAGCAAGGCCACCAGTGATAAAAGAATCCAAAAAGAACCCTTCCCTTGACCAGAAGAGCAACCAGAGATAGGAAATACCAGGTGGAAGCAGGGACCTTAAATGACATTAAAGCATCACAGAAATTACACTTACAAGTCCAAAGGATAGAAGAAAAGCACCAAATATTTCCCCTTAAAGTCATCAAGGCTTAGGTCTTTGAACTCTCCGTTGACAACGGCGGTGCCCTTGAAATAGGGCGCGTGCTGGGTGACGGCAGGAGCGTGGTATGAGGAACCTGAAGGAAGGCCACACACACGTGTAGTTCGTCATCTGCTAAATCACGCACCTACTTGACTGTATTCAACTCTCTCGTAGTAATTAATTAGTATAAATTAATTAAAAGGTTCAGTTCAACTCTACGTCTTAGGTAGTATCCCCCCTTCTGTAGTTCTAGATGGTACACAAATTCAATTCAAAGTACTATGGGGACTGAAAAGACTAAAAAGATGCCATAAGATGGTAGGGACGAAATTAAGATAGAATCAAGGAGGAAAGGAGCGTAGGGATGGATTCTAAATACGGTTCGGATTTTGCCATGTCCAGGCAGGACAGGGAAGAGAGAATAGGGCGGGTGCGGGGAATAGCCCGTGGCAGTTTGATCAGGAGAGAGAGAGCAGGTGTGTGTGTGGAAGGACGCCTAAGAGACAAAGCACGAACAGCTGAAGGCCATGCTCTGCAGGCCCTTAAATATCAGGCTGGAGGTTTTTGGTTTTTTTTTTAATATTTTATTTATTTGAGAGAGAGAATATGAGTAGGGGGAGGGGCAGAGGAAGAGGGAGAAGCAGAAGCCCCACTGCGCAGGGAGCCAGACAGGTGGGGCTCGATCCCAAGACTCTGGGATCATGACCTGAGCGGAAGGCAGACGCTTAACTGATTAACCGACTGATCCAGGCGCCCCATAGAATTTGTTCTTAAAAAAAAAGGATAGAGGAGTCACTGGAGATTTTCAGGTAGGAGATGGAAGATGTGTTGATGATGGAAATGCCACACAAGAGCAGTCTGCCTCAGTAATTTTCAATCCTGACTGGACATTAGAATCATTTGGTGACCTCTTATTTTTTTTTTAAGATTTTATTTATTTATTTCACAGAGAGAGAGGCAGCGAGAAAGGGAACACAAGCAGGGGGAGTGGGAGAGGGAGAAGCAGGCTTCCCGCTGAGCAGGGAGCCCGATGTGGGGCTCGATCCCAGAATGCTGGGATCACGACCTGAGCCGAAGGCAGATGCTTAATGACTGAGCCACCCAGGCACCCCAATTTGGTGAGCTTTTAAAATACACTGGTAAGGGGATTAAAAGGTGCGAACTTCCAGTTGCAGACAGACAGGGGAGTGCAATGTACAGCATAGTGAATACAGTTAATAATACCGTAACAACTTTGTATGACGACAGATGGTACCTAGATTTATCATGGTGGTCACCACCTAATGTACATAAATCTTGAATCACTATGTTGTGCATCTAAAACTAACAATTACTGTTATGTTAACTACATTCTTTTTGCAAAGATTTTATTTATTTCATTGACAGACAGCCAATGAGACAGGGAACACAAGCAGGGGGAGTGGGAGAGGAAGAAGCAGGGTCCCAGCAGAGCAGCGAGCCTGGTGCAGGGCTCGATCCCAGGACCCTGGGATCATGCCCCGAGCTGAAGGCAGACGCTTAACGACTGAGCCACCCAGGTGCCCCTGTTAACTACATTTAGATTAAAAAACAAAACAAAATGCTGTCCCGGTCTCACCTCAAATATTGACTTAATTTGTCTGGGGTGGGAGTGGGGCAGTGGTGTATTTTCAAAAGCTCCCAAGTGAGTCTAATGGATAGCCAGGGGTCAGAGCCCATGTTCTGAGATGATGATTCATATTACCTGGGTCAAACCAAGGCATAACACTTACTGGTGCTAAAAGCCAATTTTGCTTGGCCAGAACCAGACCACAATACATTTGTCAGGCAGGTTCTTCGGGAAGCAGCAGGTCTAAGGGCTGCAGAGGCAGAGACGCCCCAAGGAATAGCACTCACATGTCGGGCAATCTGGAAAGAGAAACACTTTATATTAGGAAGTAGCCTGAAGGCTGGCCCTGCTGAAAGGGCATTAGGCCATTGGTCGCCTCTGCTCTCCTTGTTCCTGTGAACCAAATGCCAACCCCCAAACTCTAAGAGTATAGAATGAACCTCCATGTTCTTAACATTCCTTTCTGCTTCCTTCTTCTTCAAGACTGCAACAGGGGAATGGGGAGATGTCCGTCAAAGCATACAAAGCTACAGTTATGTAGGATGAATGTCTAGATATCTAATCTAGATATTATTGTAGGGGTACAATAACTATACTTAATAATACTGTATTTCACACTGGGAATTTGCCAAGAGAGTAGGTTTCAGGCACTCATCACACACAAAAAAGTAATTATATGAAGAGATGTTAGTTTGACTGTAGTAATCATTTCATTATGTATATCGAATCATCACGTTGTACATCTTAAATATATGTAACTTTTATTTTAAAATATATAATTTGTTAAAACCCTGCAAGGCAGAGGGGAATTACAAGACCATAAAGACTCCATGCTCTTAAGAACAACACAGAGGGCTCAAAAACCAAGGGGACTTGGCCAGGCCTGTGTATTTATGGCCTTTACCAGCATGATCTGCTAAGCATATTCTATCATATCAAGGTTTTCCCAGAAAAGACAAGGCCCCGCAGACAAGCAAAAAAGTAGAGCAAAGTTCACCCTCTGGGAAAATTTGTACAGGGCTCAAGGGAACTGTTTGCTCAATTATAGTGTCTAGCATGACTCTGGAAGAAGAAAGAGCCTTGTGTTCAACCCCGCCAGAAGATAGGGAAGAAAGGGTACCAAGAGGGTGTTCGGCTTTGCCGGGAGGAAAGCGCAGGGACAGACCTGGGGGAATGGGAGGAGGGCAGTGCCTTTTGCACTTTAGCACTTTGTACTTTACCACTTTGGTTTCCATCCACCAATTAGTGGATGCTTACTGCAACACTTGCCGTAGGCATCATTCTATATTAGGGCAAGGACAGTAAACTGAGGCTCGGGAAGGTGAAGTCACGTGTCCAAGGTCAGAGAGTAGCTACAGAACAGGTAACAGGGGTCAGGGGGCCTGCCTCCAGGACGAAGTGCTCAGGTGGAGAGAGGACTGGGGACCCCCAACTCGGAGAGAGGAGGGATTAGAAGAGGGGACAGATGGGAAGGGGCGGTTCTGCGCACGCGCATTCCCTGGAAGCGAGGCCTCTGGGTCCGTTACCCGCTGGTGCCCTCCAAGAACGGCGAAAGGCCCCTTACACCACAGGAAGCAGGATCCTGTCTAGAAAGCACGTTTTCAGAGCCACTACTGTGTCTCCGCTCCTGTCCCCTGCCGGCAGCCACTCACCGAAGCCCGGAGAAATCTCCCCACCGCAGCCGCCATCTTCAGTGCGCGCGGGATTCGCGGGACTGGCGGGGAGGACGAGGCGGATCTACGGCGGGCGGGGCTGGGGCGGAGCCTCGGCGGCGGGGCGGGGCGGGGCGGGGCCTGGGCTGTGGAGCGGGAGCGGGGGCGGGAGCGGGGGTGGGGAAAGACTTCTTCCCGAACTTTTGGCGGGACCTTCCTCGCGTCGGTTTACGTGTTGGGTGCGTCGCCCTAATTCCGAGGAGAAAATTCCTGCCGTGGCTTCTAAGTAGGAAAACAACACCTTATTTCTAACTGTCGCCCCAACCTAAAAAGGACTCATCCAGGTGGGGAGTTTATGATTTTTATGGTTAACCTGTGTGGGTGACTGATTCTACCCATTCTGCAAAAGTTTCTTCCTGTGTGTAGGCCTCAGGTAGAGCCTTCCAGATTCTCCAGGAGATGGAATATAATTTTAATGTCCAAGTGGTCAGACACGTCAAGTTTTGGGTGTTCTGAAAACCTTTGGGATGGTGTGTGGACTTCCATTTTGGCCTCTCTTCCCCAGGTTGGGAGAATTGGGACAAGTTGCATTGTGTTTTCTGTTGATTAGTAAAGACAAGTGCTCCGTGGTGAGCATGACACTTTGAAGCAAGCTCATGAAACAGATAAAAATCACACGGTCGCCTTACGGGAAATGCAGACTCTAAGTAGGTATTTTCCAGACACCAGTCATTCCGCTACCAACATAGTTTCTTGAATCTGTATATATTATTTAATATTTTCTTTAAGTTGACTCACTTTTGAAAAACGTAAATGAATTTATGTGAAAGAAATGTTAAATAATTTAAATGGAAAAACCTTATAACTTGCTATGAATAGAAAGTAATTAAAATAAATACATTAGGGATGCCTGGGTGGTTCAGTCGGTTAATTGTGTGCCTTCAGTTTAGGTCATGATCCCAGAGTTCTGGGATCGAGTCCTGCGTAGGGCTCCTTGCCCAGCCCAGAGCTGCTTCTCCCTCTGCCTGCAGCTCTCTGTGCTTGTGCTCGTGCTCTCTCTGAGAAATAAATAAAATCTTAAAAAAATAACTACATTAAAACAAAATGTTATTGAGTATCAACTAGATACAGTTGCCTGCTGAAAATCTGAGACTTTGTAAAAAGGGATACAGGTGGCTAGCAGCATCCTGGTATCACATGGGGTTCTCTTTATGTAATCAGAAGGATTTAAAGAGCATTAAAAGGGTAATACTTTTCTCACTTTGGGACTTGATGTTATTTATTTTGCTCCTCACATAAATCCTTTTATGCACTACTAGTACAGCAGTGGGTACCAGCCCCATGCTTTGGAAAGGACTACCTTAGAAGCAAGAGATGAGAATCTAAAATGGTCTGACCATTTTGGAAAATTCCGTGTCAGTATTTAGTAAAACTGAATATATGACTCATATAACTTCAATCCTAGGCATATGCCCAAAAAATGTGTATACATCAGTTTATCAAAAGACATAGGCTAGAATGTTCATAGCAACACTATCATAATAGCACAGAGATAAAACTACACAAATGTCCATCAACCATAGAATGGATAAAAAAAATTATGATATTATTAACACTATACAACAATGAGAATGAACGCACAGCAGTGACATACAACAAGGTGGGTGAGTTTCACAAACATGATATTGAGTGAAAGAAGCCAGAGGTGAAAAAGTAGACACTGTGTGGTTCCATTTATGTGAAGTTCAAAAACGGGAAAAATTAAGATATAGGATTTCAAGTCAGAATGGTGGTGACCTTGAGAAAATGGGAATTGGAAGAAGGTAATGAGAAGACAAGAATGGGATGCAAGTAATATTTTATCTGTTGACCTGGCTTAAAGTCAGTAATAATTGTATTTACTTTGTGAGTGTTCATGAACCTGTACTCTTATGATTTGGGCACTTTTAAATGTCATACTCCAATTAAAAAATATATATAGAGAGAGAGAGCGAGCGAGAGCAAGGGGCTACAAATTTCTCAGTCATTTCCCCTTAGTACCTGCCTTGTGTTTAACTGGTGCTTATAATGTGTTTGTGAACAGATGTTTGAAAAGGAAAGGGAATCATAATGTTGGAGCTCAAAATCATACTGTATCCTGCAATGGAATATTATTCAGCCATAAAAGAAAATGAAGGTTTGATACAGACTGTAATATGGATGAACTGAAAAAAGCATTATGTTGAGTAAAAGAAGCCAGACCCAAAAGGCCAAATGTATGATTCCTTCCATATGAAATATGTAGAATAGGTAAAGCCATAGAAACAGAAGGCAAATTGGCAATTGCCAAGTGCTGTAGGGAGAGGCAGGGGGACTGACTGCTTCATGGTACAGGGTTTTCTTTCGGGGGTGACGCAAATGCTTTCAAACTACATAGAATGGTGATTGCACAATGTTGTGAATGTTCTTAATATCACTGGATGGTGCATTTTAAAATGGTTAATTTCATGGCATGTGAATGTTACCTCAATTTAAAAAAAGTGGTAGGCATTAACAACAAATACAAAAATGCTATGGCCTAGCCCAGCGATTTTGTAGGCAAGGAAACAGAGACTTTCAGAGCTGGAGAGACCTTCCCAAAGTCCCATAGCTGGTTGGAAGCAGAGGTGGGTCTAGAAGCCAGAACATCCTCACACCTGACCAGCCAGTATGTGAGCTGGAAAAGGTGAGGGGTCGGAGGCAGAGAAAAGGCAAGGGGGAGCTTTCTCTTTCCATGTTCCTTACACCCATAGCCCTTTGCTGTCCACCTCTCCTTTTCACTAGCATTTTGGAGGGCACCTCTCTCTCCTATTTCTCCTATTTCTTGCACCTGTAGTTTGGTTTCCACACATAGGCACTTTGATTCATAACTAAACTTCACTATCATGTAAATCACAGTGCAAACAAAACAACAGAACAGAATGGAGTTCCCTCATGATTCGGCTTATTCATCTTGGTTTCAGTTTTAAAATTTAGAGATTCAGTTAGTCCTGTCTCTTTAGGTGGGGCCTGTGTAGGCTTAAAGGTGACACTACTTTCTGTCTTCCATTTCGTCTATCTTCCTCTGGCTGCCATTCAGCTTAGAGTGTGGTTTCTGCATCCTCCCTGCCCCAAGCTCATTTTAACCTTTGGAATAAGGCGTTTTCTTTCCTATTTAGGTCCCGGGTAGAGCCTTGTGTTTTGGATGAATTTGCATCAATTAGCAATGTGATTTTAATCAGTTAATAAGTATATATTGAGTGGATCATACAGGCCCTGCTCCCAGGGAACTCCGTGTGTATCCAGGGAACATTGAGTAAAGATTGTGAAAAACCAAAATCGAAGATCCATCATTTTAAGGGGCATAAAAGAGGCACAATGGTTGAGAGTGAACAGCTGGGGTTCAAACATGAGCTCTGCCATTTAGCACTTAACTCTCTTGGGCAAGTTACTCCCTGCCTGTTCTTCCATCTGGAAAATGGGAGTGATGTTAATACCTCCCCCAAGGGTTGTTGTGAGGAATAAGTGAGTTAAATTTTAAAGCACTTAACAGGGTCAACAGTGAGTACTATAAATGTTTGTTATGTTAAATGAAAGAGTCCAGGCAAAGTGCTGGAGAAACACTAGAGAAACAGAGAAACATTAGAGAAACGGAGCTCAAGAAGGGTCTCATAGAGGAAAAAAATGTTATCAGAATAGATGGATTCTGTCCTTGGGGGAGGATGGGGGAAGATGAGGGGAAAGATGGGAGATAGAAATAATTAGTGACCTTGGCCCTTTGGTTTGTTATCATCGTCAGCCAACATTTATTGAGAACTTAGGGGGCCAAGATCTGGGCTGCATACAGTAACATATGATCTTCACACAACCCTGTGAGATAGGTACTGTGTGAAATTCACCATACCCATTTCATAGGGGGGATACTGAGGCTTAGGGAGGTTTAGTTATTGGTCCAAATTCTCACAACTGGAAGGGGAAGGATCCAGGATTTAAAATTTAAACTCCAAAAGCTGACTGCAGAACCACTTCCAAACACAATGTTGTCTCACCTCCTGCTGTATTTGTTGGAGCATAAAGTGTTGGATGGTGCTTGACAGGAGATGCTTGTAAGAAGATGGTCTGTATCAGAGCATGGGGGAGTATTGGCCATCTGTCCTTCGGTGAAATGTCCCCAAATGCTTTGCTCCTGAGCCTGACAGAGATGCTCTCCTTTATGTGTTCTGCTCTTTTTTTTTTTTTTAAGATTTTATTTATTTGAGAGAGAGAGAGAGCATGAGTGGAGAGAGAGACAGAGGGAGAGGGAGAAGCCAACTTCCAGCTGACAGGGAGCCCACTGTGGGACTCGATCCCAGGACCCTGAGATCATGCCCTGAGTCGAAGTCAGACGCTTAACCGACTGAGCCCCCCACGCGCCCCTTTCTGCTCTTTTGCCAGAGCAACTCGAGTTATTCTGCCCGTGCAATTGATGTTTACCACTGTGGGGATTTGCCATTCTATCCTCAGCCTTTTTCTTCTAGGTTTTGTCTGTTCCTGTCTTCCTGCAGAGCCTGTGAGAGAAAGGCACCCATTTAGATGTGACAACCAAAAATGTCTCCAGACATTGCCAGATATCCCCCAGGGGACAAAATCATCCCCAGTTGAAAAACCACTGCTCTCATGATTAATGGCACGGGCTCTAGAGGCACTGGGACATGGGATCCATATTCTCCTTTTGTCATTTATGGTCTTATAGGTAGGGTGCATGTCTTGGGCATCAAGCATCCCTCGTGGCTAGATCAGTTGCTTAACTTTTCTAGACTTCCGTTTCTGCATCGGTAAAATGAGAATAAGTATCATATCTCCCTCAGAGCATTAGCTATGTGGAGAGAGCCAATGCATGCAAAATGTTTAGGGGGGTACTTGGCCCAGAGTAGGGTTTGATAGATAGGGGTTATTACTTTGCCCACAAGCAGACATGCTCCATTTTCCAACAGCAGGGACAGACTCTGAATACATTTCGTTTTTCTCAAAGTGAGTGATGAAGTTCCTCTTCCTTCTTTCATTCAGGAATGAAGAATGAGACTTTTGCACAAGCTTTGACCTCCAAATATCTTACATTAGGCTTCTGGACGCTAGAGGGACGTGAAGTTGAGGAAAGTAAGAAGTCGAATAGCGTACCAGCTCACTGTGGCTCAGTCTTCTCTGCCTAGCGGAGTCCCTGCTCTTGGACTGTGCTTTTACTCGAGGGACCTTGAAATTTTTTTTTTTGCTTTTAGAGCTAACTCTGAGGATAATGGTAAGACACTTATCAGACCCCTATCTACCTGAGACGAGTTTTAGCTATGATGAGAAAGAAATCTTGCCCATATCTAAGATTGATGCTGATTTCTGTTTCTTACTTCTTGGGTATCCAATAGCTTGGTACAATTTTTTTAAAAAGTTCTCTTTGTTAGATGGAAAGCCTGACTTTCTACTGTATTGACTCGTGTGTCTATATTTTGTGTGTGTATCTAAATTTGTTATGTTTTCTTTTTAATGTATGTTTAATTTTCATCTTTGGAATGTACTGCCTTCTAGGTGTCTTTCTGCCTTTTCCCTTAATGTAAATCAAGCTAAGACATTTTGTGATTTGTATCTCCATAAATCTCAGTCGTTCCAAAAGTCATTCTTCACACTGGCATTTTGAGTACGCTCAAAAAAGCATTACTGTTTCCTTCACACCGAGCAGAGGCCCAACACAGCAGCACAATTTTCGAGTCTTTTGGCCACTGGAGAAGGAAGTCCTACTGCTTATCGCTTCTTTTCCAAACAGGAAGCTGAGGCAGCTGCCTGTAGTTAACAAGCTTTCCCCAAGTCACACAGGGATTCATTGGCTGGGGACCATTAGAACCAAGAACCTTCCAATGGACATGCTGGTCCCCTGGTCTGCTGCTCTCTGTCTAAAGTCTGATTTCTTTTATCCTAAAGGGAATGAAATACCCTAGAATCTCCAGCCCAGAGGCCTGGAAGGAATTTTATTCAAGAACCTTCCAATGGTCTGTTCAGAACTGCAGAGTGAGTGGCCTTCAGCTCATCCCAGGCTGCAGTCAGAGACTTCCCCTGAAAAGGTAAAGCAGACTCCACCAGTAGTTCATTTCATGAAAACATAAGCATGATGGCTGTCTAATCACCAATACCGACACTGTCCTGCCAGCCGTCCCTGCCCACCTCTCCCATCCATCTCCCAGGTGCCTGGAAAGCGTGCATAGGCCTTTCTCGTTCTCCCCGCTATTGTCATATCACAATGGAATTTTTTGTTGCCTTGTCTGGGTCTTAACCATGCTGTGAACTTCTCGAGGATAGAGCTCCTGTCTTACTCATCATTGTGGTCCTAATGGCTGGGCTAGTACCTGGCTCATAGCAACTGCTCAAAAAAAGTTTGTCAAGTAAATGAATAAGCAGTGGCTGGCGTGGTGGCCAGAACGTTCTTTCCACACTCGTTCTGGAAAAAAACATCTTTTTGTCTGGCTTTCTCTAGCTGTCACAACAAGGACACAAAGTGTTCTGCTGAAGGAAGAAGACAAACCGACCCCATCCACATCACCGAGAGTAGAAAGTGACTGAATTTCTCCCTTTTGAGCTTGACAGAAGAATTTCTGGACCTCTTTGAGGGAAAGGCAAATGAAAAGATAAATGCTATTTTCTCTGGTGATTAGGAAAATACCTCCCTGGAACCACAAGTTACGTTCTGGTAGTTGGGGCTGCAATTAGGGATGGCAAGCACAACTCTGGGCTTTGCCGAGCTCTTCCTCTTTCCAGGGCAAAATATGTTCATTTTTTTTTCTTCTTTTCTTATTGACAAGGAGCCCCAAATTCAGCTCTCTCCTGGGTTTAGGGAGGATGGAACCTCAATGCAGAGCCCTGTCTCCTAGCAAAGGCTTCTCCTTTGGGGCTTATCCCCAGCATCGCCCTGCCCTGCCTTATGCTGCTCCTGGGTGGTTTCTCTATCACAGGCAGCAGAGTGATGGAGTCTGCTGTCCTCAATTTAAACCCCCATGGGTCACTGCACCTTTCAGAGTCTGAGGGTCTCCACCTCAGGACACCCACCCCCCGAGCTTCTCGTGAAGCTGTAGAGAGAGAGTGCCCGCCATGCAGGAGGCCTGTGGTTAGGTAGTGTTCGCTTGTGCTGGGCACATCCGTCCTCTGCCCTCTCCCTAGCACATCTTTGCTTTCTTCTGAACCTTTCTCCTCCTTGTCTTTGTGGCCTAACCTTCCCCTATTCCCTGCCCCCCAACTTTTTTAAAAAGAAATTTTATTTTTTACAGCAGTTTTAGGTTCACAGCAAAATCGCGTGAACTTTCCGAGAGTACCCATCTGTCCGCTGACCCCACACCCATGCAGCCTACCGGCCATCGACAGCCCACAGTAGGCGGTATGTTTGTTACAGTACATTAACCTACACTGATACCTCGTTATCACCCAAGGCCATCGTTTACATTAGGATTCATTCAATGCTGTATATTCCGTGGGTCTGGACAAATATGTAAGAACACACTTCCATCAGTCGTTTTACTGGAATACTTTTGGTGCCCTGAACATCCGCTGTGCTCCCTGCTAACCCAGGCCACCTATCTCCCCTTTCTGGAGCTGCGTCTCCCGTCCTGCCTACCAGCACCTGCCCTCCAATGTTCCTTCCACCCTGCACACTTAACAAACACGACACCAAACTCTTGTCTTCTCTCCTCAGATCTATTGCTTGCTGCCTTCCCTACCCCCAACCAGCACCTGAAGGAGACGCTGACTTCTCTCTGTCTCCACGACTGCCTCCTCCGTCCAAGCCACCATCTGTTCTCCCTGGAATATTCTCTCCCAGCTTCTCAGGGGCTCTTGGGGGTCAAAGAAGCTTTCATCATCTGAGCTCAATTTCAAAAGTGAAAGGAAACACAACACTGAGTCCAGGCCACTCTGTTACATGTCTCTGGTATCCCTCAGACCCTGCCACTTCTTGGGCTCAGAGGTTTCTACCTGTCAACACTTGCATCTCTGTGCTGAGGCCTCTTTTCAGAACTGGGGGAGGCAGTGTGCCCATCCCTGCAGAAAGGCAGAAATGAGAGAGCATTATTAACCCCCTGCCCGGCAGCCCTGCAATGCCCCGGGGAAGGGATTTGGTGTAGAGATATCCCAGCTCCCCCATCACTTGGGTGGCCGAGCTGAGGTGTGCTTCCCAGAGTGTGTGCACTGATTAAGTTCTAGCTGCCCACGTCCTCCTCCCTCACCTGCACTTCCTGCACCTCTCGCATAAGCTGCTTACACTTGAACCCGCCTCTCGGGGTCTAGGAGAACCCAAACTAGGACACAGCACGACAAAAATTGTAACACAAAATGCTATCACCAGGCTGCTTATAGGCTTTAGGTGGAAATATTTATTCTGCACACACTCCAGGCCAGGAGAGCTGGTCACGGGAAGCAGGTTGCAAGGTAGAGGATGAATGCCGTCCTCTTCGTCCCCATCAGCTCCTCTCTATCATGCTAAGCGGAGCTGGGTTTGGAGACATTACAGAAGTCCAATCATGAGGCCTGCCCTGTCTGCCTTCCTGCCCTCGCCTTTCCCCGAGGCCTCCTAACCCATCTTTTTGCCTTCGCTCTCAGCCTCTATCCCATTTAGTCTCCTTTCGGTGGGTGGCAACAGTACTTCAAACACCAACGAGGTCATTTCATCCCCTACTTACAACTCCCCGATGGCCCCCCACTGCATTAGAGTAAAACCCAAATTCGCACAAGGGCCCTACACAGTCTGAACCCCTGCCTCCTTTCAGAAAACTCACCTTGGGCTCCTCCCACCCCATTACTGTTCTGGCCTTATGGGTCTACTCCATCCCCCAACACCCACCCTGCCCCCCACCCCCCCGCCTGCCCCGGGCACAGGCTGTGCTCTTTGGCAGGAATGCTTGTCACTCGTATCTGGCTAGCTCCTTCTCCTTACTCAGGTGGCGGTTTAGCTGTCATCCTCACCAAGAGGACTTCCTTAAAGACTATGTGTGTGTTATTCCTTTTTTTTTTTTTTAAGATTTTATTTATTTATTTGACAGAGCACAAGCAGGGGCAGTGGCAGAGGGAGATAGAGAAGCAGGCTGCACGCCAAGCAGGGAGCCCAATGCAGGGACTGGATCTCAAGACCCTGGGATCACGACCTGAGCTGAAGGCAGACGCTTAACCACCTAACTGACTGAGCCACCCAAATGCCCTGTGTGTGTTGTTCTGTCTTGGCCCTTGTTTGTATCCTTTGTTCAAGAAACTTACATTCACCGTTACTTTATCTGTTTGTTTGTTGAGGTATTTGTCCGCTCCCTCCGGGCCAAGAAGCCAGCAGGGGCAAGGCTACTTCCATCTTGGTCATTACTCCATCCTCAACACCCAGCACAATGCCTGGCACATGGCAGACTCCTCGCCAAGGATTAGAAGAACGTGGCTAAAAACTACGCATCCATGGGCACTTCTAACCTCCCCAGCTGAGGCTTCCTTCCCTAAGTGCCTCTGGCAGCCATATTAACATAATTCTTCTGGCAATGATAAATCCTGTGTGTTTTACACAAAACCTACTTCTGCCATTGCCTGCAGCTACTATTCAGAATCATGTGCTGTGTCTTCCCCATTTCTGGTGCTGTATCTAGTGTTTGCGATGGAATGACTGTTGACTTCATTTTTCAAAGCCCCCTCATTCTTGAGAGTTGGTTGCTAAAAACGAGGGACGAGTCTCTTGCATAATCACCATGTTACAATGATCAAAATCGGGGATGTTAACATTGACACACGATTACCTAATCCCAGACCATATTCAAATGTCATCCATTGTCCCAATGGTGTCCTCTGTACCTCGCCACACAATCCATGATCCAGTCAAAATCACACTTTGCATTTGGTTGTTTGGTCTTTTTATTTTATTTATTATTATTTTTAAAGATTTTATGTATTTATTTGACAGAGAAAGTGCAGAGCACAAGTAGGGAGCAGCAGGCAGAAGGAGAGGGAGAAGCAGGCTCCCCGCTGATCAGGGAGCCCGATGTGGGGGCTCAATCCCAGGACCCTGGGACCATGACCTAAGCCAAAAGCAGACAACGACCCGAGCCACCCAGGCACCCCTGTCTGGTCTTTTTAGTGTCCTTTAATCTGGAATGGTTCCTCCGTCTGTCTTTATCTTCCTTGACCCTCACAGTGTTGAAGAACACAGACTGGCTCTTTGGATGGATGTCCCTCAGTTTGCTGGTCTGGTATTTCCTCGTGACTAGATTTGGGTTCGCATTGTTGACAGGAATACCTCTGCAGTGTTGTTCCAGAATGTACTTCACCAATCTGCTATTGGTAGAAGTTTGTGTTGTTTCAAATTTTTCGTCATATTATGATCTTTATATATCCTTGTAGCCAATCTTTACACATTTTTATCCATATCTTTAGGGCATATTTCCAGAAGTGAAACTGCTATGACTAAGGGTTCTGCATGTATTTATGATTTTTGGTATGTTTTGCCAAATTGCCTTCCAGAAGGCTGTGCTAGTTTACACTCCCTCCACAGTGGGTGAAAGTGGTGATTTCTAGATTTTGCCAACACTGGATCCAAACAGGTTTTTTTTTTTTTTTTAAAGATCTGGTTTATTTATTTGAGAGACAAAGGAAAGCACAGTGGGAGAGGGAGAGGGAGAGTGTGAATCAGACTACCCCCTGAGCAGAGGAGCCTGACACGGGCTCCATCCCAGGACCCTGGGATGCGTGATCTGAGCCGAAGGCAGATGCTTCACTGATTAAGCCACAGGCGCCCCTGGATCCAAACAGTTTTAAAACATCCTTCTTTTAGCAGTTTCTTCTTACGTTGATCTGTCCTCCATTTAGTTTCTGGTGTATGTGACTCGTTGGTCCCAGAGCCTAGAAGCTGTTTAAAGGCAGGTTTTCCATGTCTCATTCATCTTTGGTCGCCCACGGTACCCTAACTGAGCTTTCTGCTTCCTAGTCACTCAGTAAATGTCAGAGGAAGGAAATAACACATGACTGAATGATGACACGGTATATGATTGTTAGATTCTGCTCTGACATGCTGGGCTACCAAAAATGGCATTCACATTGAGCGTCCCAAAGTCCGAGCCCTTACTAGCCTAGATTAGCGAGTGGTCAGTCTTTTACTAGTTTCCATTCCCGGGCCTTTGCAGAGCCCAGAGAATCTTAAATTTTGCCCATGTCAATCCCAGGCATGCTGTTCACCTCTGGCATCCACCCCACTGCAGACAGCTGCTCTGGGCTTCTCAGCTCCCTTTTTGCCCTTGCTCCTCAGCTTCTTCGAGCTGCTGCCAGCCTTCTTGCACAGACCTCTGGGTCTCCAGGTGGTCACATGCCTTTTTTCAATTCTCTAGTGCCGGTTAAGATGGTGATTGTGTTTTAAAATGGCGTGGGGATAATAGTAAGAACTACAAAGCAGACAAAGGCAAAGATCAAGCAGGGCGTGAGCTGTCCTGTTCATATATTCTGCCACCTTCCTAGTTCCATGGGACCCATTAGGGACCATTTCTCTCCCTTCGCTGTATCCTCCTTCCCTCATGTTGCAGGGATCTGCCCCCCACCACGGAGCATCATTGATCTTGCATCTCTTCCCTCAGCCCAGCCCTCCCTGCCCTCAGCTCTTGTCCTCCCCCAGAAAGGCGTGATCACCAGCACACGAGCTGCCTTTCTAGGAAGACATTCTTTTAGGAGTTATCAGGCAGCACAATGAAACCCTCACTATTCCCAGTGTTTCCATTCCAGAGTAGGAAGTTGGCTTCATTTTCAAACAACCAAAAGCCCCTCAAAGTGTTTTCCCCAAATAAAAGGCTTTCTTCCTCTTCAGATGAATTTTTCCTCCATCCTTTCCATAACAACAACAACAACAACAACAACAAAGGTACTTACTGTTTGCTTAAACACTTGTAGATTCCTTTTAGTCATCAACATTTCAGAACAGGTGGTGCCAGGTCACAGAGCATGTATAGACACACCAAAGCTTTACTGTGTCCAAAGCTTTATTATGGGCTCTGCCTCTCAGCTCTGTTAAGGCTACTTGGGTGAGGGCCCCAAATCATGTGCAAGGAGGCTCCTTTTCATTTCTCAAGGGTCTGAATGCTGGAGCCAGAGGGTGAGAAGTTGAGGCGGGTGGTACAGGAGGCCATGCTGAACATGAAGACACTGTTCAGTTTTTGCCCTCTCTTTGGTGCCCCCTCAAGTGGGAAAACTGATGTATCTCAGAGAAGGACGGTGTGAGGGCTGTGGAGGGGAGCTTGTAGGACAATGCCCCCAAGTGAGCAGACGGTGGCTCTAGTTTGAAGTTTCCTGATGGGAGAGCTTACCTGGCTCAACCCTTTTTCCTTCAGAGGAGTTCCACCCCAAGCCAAGCAAGGCAATCTGCCTGTTGTTTCCCCTCGCTCCCCCATCATCAACCTTCTGACCTGAGCTCCTCTATTTGTCATTTCTTCCTCCTCTCCTCTGCCTCTCCCTCTGATTGTTCATCTCTTCCCCCTGGACTCCTGCCATATTCTCTCTTTCCTGCAAGACTGCTGCCACTCAGTAAAAATGCTGCAAATTTCCTATCATCCAGGAAAACCATGCCATAGAGTAGAAGCAATGCCGCGTAAAGAATCAAGGATTGGTCTTGGAGTCCCACCCCTCCCAGCTTTTTCTGCTTGGGGTTTTTTATTTCTCTGGCCTGTAATTTCCTTGTACTTAAATTGGACTAATAATATCTACCTACTTTTCAGGGAGTTTGTACCTTGTTGTTCAGCACATGAATATCATTTATCACTTTGCTCTGATCCTAGTATTCAGCTATGACTTGGATTAAAATTTTTTATTCAGGTAAAATTAGGTGTAACATAAAGTTAATCATTTTATTTATTTTTAAGAATTTTTTTTTTTATTTTTAAGTAATCTCTACATCCAATGTGGGGCTTGAACTCACAAACCGAGATCAAGAGTGCTGACTGAGCCAGCCAGAGCACCCCAAATTAATCATTTTAAAAAGTGAACAGTTCAGTGGCATTTAGTACATTCACAGTGTTGAGGGAACCACCATCTTTATTTAGTTCCTACATTTTCATCACCCCCAAAGATAAAACCCAGTACCCATTAGGCAGTTTTCCCATTCCCTCCAGCCTAGCCCTGACCCGTCACCAATCTATATTTGTCCTTGAAATTTCCTGGGATATGAGCACATGAATGGAGTTATACAATATTTGTCTTTTAAAATTGTCTGGCTTCTTTCACTTAGCAAAAATGTTTTCGGAGTTCCAACCCCCTTGTGCCCC
>NW_024426885.1:11960864-12066194 GCF_017311325.1 Ursus maritimus | reverse complement strand
TTCAGCCACCCACTCACCCCCCACCCATTCAGCCACCCACCCCTCCATCCACCCACCCATCCATCCATCCATCTCCATCCATCCACCAGTTCATCCATTCATCTTGTTTCTCTTCTCTCTCTCCCACATGCACATCAGCCCCAATAGAGCAGAGATTTTGTTCTGTTCGTGTCTGTGTCCCCAGTGCCCCACACTGGGTACTCAATAATATTTGTCCAGGTCCGTGGGGAGGGGAGGAAAAAAAATATTTGTGCAAATCATTCATTCATTCATTCATACAATAACTATTTACTAATTAATTTATTCTTTCACTCAGGTATTTACTGACTAGTAAATTCTTTCACCGTGGAGCTGTGGGTAGCTCTCGGGGCAGGACAAGTGTAACTGCTTTTATTGTTATTCCTTTTTTTTTTTTTTAAGATTTTATTTATTTATTTGACAGAGCACAAGCAGGGGCAGTGGCAGAGGGAGATAGAGAAGCAGGCTGCACGCCAAGCAGGGAGCCCAATGCAGGGACTGGATCTCAAGACCCTGGGATCACGACCTGAGCTGAAGGCAGACACTTAACCACCTAACTGACTGAGCCACCCAAATGCCCTGTGTGTGTTGTTCTGTCTTGGCCCTTGTTTGTATCCTTTGTTCAGAAACTTACATTCACCGTTACTTTATCTGTTTGTTTGTTGGGTATTTGTCCGGCTCCCCTCCGGAGCAGAAGCCCCAGCAGGGCAAAGGCTACTTCCATCTTGGTCATTACTCCATCCTCAACACCCAGCACAATGCCTGGCACATGGCAGACTCCTCGCCAAGTTAGAAGAACGTGGCTAAAAACTCGCATCCATGGGCACTTCTAACCTCCCCAGCTGAGGCTTCCTTCCCCTAAGTGCCTCTGGCAGCCATCATCAACATAATTCTTCTGGCAATGATAAATCCTGTGTGTTTTATCACAAACCTACTTCTGCCATTGCCTGCAGCTACTATTCGAATCATGTGCTGTGTCTTCCCCATTTCTGGTGGCTGTCCTAGTTTGCAGATGGAATGACTGTTGACTTCATTTTTCTAAAGCCCCTCATTACTTGAGAGTGGATTTGCTAAAAACGAGGACAGTCTCTTACATAATCACCATGTTACAATGATCAAAATCGGGGATGTTAACATTGACACACGATTACCTAATCCCCAGACCATATTCAAATGTCATCCATTGTCCCAATGGTGTCC
The DNA here is from genome assembly GCF_017311325.1 of Ursus maritimus. Classification (NCBI taxonomy): domain Eukaryota; kingdom Metazoa; phylum Chordata; class Mammalia; order Carnivora; family Ursidae; genus Ursus; species Ursus maritimus. The sequence goes on along the minus strand of NW_024426885.1, from coordinate 12,064,976 downwards.
TCTGTACCTCGCCACACAATCCATGATCCAGTCAAAATCACACTTTGCATTTGGTTGTTTGGTCTTTTTATTTTTATTTATTATTATTTTTTAAAGATTTTATGTATTTATTTGACAGAGAGAGAGTGCGAGCACAAGTAGGGGGAGCAGCAGGCAGAAGGAGAGGGAGAAGCAGGCTCCCCGCTGATCAGGGAGCCCGATGTGGGGCTCAATCCCAGGACCCTGGGACCATGACCTAAGCCAAAAGCAGACAACGACCGAGCCACCCAGGCACCCCTGTCTGGTCTTTTTAGTGTCCTTTAATCTGGAATGGTTCCTCCGTCTGTCTTTATCTTCCTTGACCCTCACAGTGTTGAAGAACACAGACTGGCTCTTTGGATGGATGTCCCTCAGTTTGCTGGTCTGGTATTTCCTCGTGACTAGATTTGGGTTCCGCATTGTTGACAGGAATACCTCTGCAGTGTTGTTCCAGAATGTACTTCACCAATCTGCTATTGGTAGAAGTTTGTGTTGTTTCAAATTTTTCGTCATATTATGATCTTTATATATCCTTGTAGCCAATCTTTACACATTTTTATCCATATCTTTAGGGCATATTTCCAGAAGTGAAACTGCTATGACTAAGGGTTCTGCATGTATTTATGATTTTTGGTATGTTTTGCCAAATTGCCTTCCAGAAGGCTGTGCTAGTTTACACTCCCTCCACAGTGGGTGAAAGTGGTGATTTCTAGATTTTGCCAACACTGGATCCAAACAGGTTTTTTTTTTTTTTTAAAGATCTGGTTTATTTATTTGAGAGAGACAAGGAAAGCACAGTGGGAGAGGGAGAGGGAGAGTGTGAATCAGACTACCCCCTGAGCAGAGAGCCTGACACGGGGCTCCATCCCAGGACCCTGGGATCGTGATCTGAGCCGAAGGCAGATGCTTCACTGATTAAGCCACCCAGGCGCCCCTGGATCCAAACAGTTTTAAAACATCCTTCTTTTAGCAGTTTCTTCTTACGTTGATCTGTCCTCCATTTAGTTTCTGGTGTATGTGACTCGTTGGTCCCAAGAGCCTAGAAGCTGTTTAAAGGCAGGGTTTCCATGTCTCATTCATCTTTGCGGTCGCCCACGGTACCTAACTAGGCTTTCTGCTTCCTAGTCACTCAGTAAATGTCAGAGGAAGGAAATAACACATGACTGAATGATGACACGGTATATGATTGTTAGATTCTGCTCTGACATGCTGGGCTACCAAAAATGGCATTCACATTGGCGTCCCAAAGTCCGAGCCCTTACTAGCCTAGATTAGCGAGTGGTCCAGTCTTTTACTAGTTTCCATTCCCGGGCCTTTGCAGAGCCCCAGAGAATCTTAAATTTTGCCCATGTCAATCCCAGGCATGCTGTTCACCTCTGGCATCCACCCCACTGCAGACAGCTGCTCTGGGCTTCTCAGCTCCCTTTTTGCCCTTGCTCCTCAGCTTCTTCGAGCTGCTGCCAGCCTTCTTGCACAGACCTCTGGGTCTCAGTGTGGTCACATGCCTTTTTTTCAATTCTCTAGTGCCGGTTAAGATGAGTGATTGTTTTAAAATGAAGGCGTGGGGATAATAGATGGGAACTACAAAGCAGACAAAGGCAAAGATCAAGCAGGACGTGAGCTGTCCTGTTCATATATTCTGCCACCTTCCTAGTTCCATAGGGACCCATTAGGGACCATTTCTCTCCTTCGCTGTATCCCTCCTTCCCTCATGTTGCAGGGATCTGCCCCCACACGGAGCATCATTGATCTTGCATCTCTTCCCTCAGCCCAGCCCTCCTACGCCCTCCCAGCTCTTGTCCTCCCCCAGAAAGAGCGTGATCACCAGCAACGAGCTGCCTTTCTAGGAAGACATTCTTTTAGAGTTATCAGGCAGCACAATGAAACCCTCACTATTCCCAGTGTTTCCATTCCAGAGTAGGAAGTTGGCTTCATTTTCAAACAACCAAAAGCCCCTCAAAGTGTTTTCCCCAAATAAAAGAGCTTTCTTCCTCTTCAGATGAATTTTTCCTCCATCCTTTCCATAACAACAACAACAACAACAACAACAACAAAGGTACTTACTGTTTGCTTAAACACTTCGTGATTCCTTTTAGTCATCAACATTTCAGAACAGGTGGTGCCAGGTCACAGAGCATGTAGCAGACACACCAAACTTTACTGTGTCCAAAGCTTTATTATGGGCTCTGCCTCTCAGCTCTGTTAAGGCTACTTGGGTGAGGGGCCCCAAATCATGTGCAAGGAGAAGCTGCTTTTCATTTCTCCAAGGGTCTGAGATGCTGGAGCCAGAGGGTGAGAAGTTGAGCGGGTGGTACAGGAGACCATGCTGAACATGAAGACACTGTTCAGTTTTTGCCCTCTCTTTGGTGCCCCCCTCAAGTGGGAAAACTGATGTATCTCAGAGAAGAAGGACGGTGTGAGGGCTGTGGAGGGGGAGCTTGTGGAGCAATGCCCCCCAAGTGAGCAGGGCAGCGAAGCTCCTAGTTTGAAGTTTCCTGATGGGGAGAGCTTAACCTGGCTCAACCCTTTTTCCTTCAGAGGAGTTCCACCCCAAGCCAAGCAAGGCAATCTGCCTGTTGTTTCCCCTCGCTCCCCCCATCATCAACCTTGCTGACCTGAGCTCCTCTATTTGTCATTTCTTCCTCCTCTCCTCTGCCTCTCCCTCTGATTGTTCATCTCTTCCCCCCTGGACTCCTGCCATATTCTCTCTTTCCTGCAAGACTGCTGCCACTCAGTAAAAATGCTGCAAATTTCCTATCATCCAGGAAAACCATGCCATAGAGTAGAAGCAATGCCGCGTAAAGAATCAAGGATTGGTCTTGGAGTCCCACCCCTGCAGCTTTCTGCTTAGGGGTTTTTTATTTCTCTGGCCTGTAATTTCCTTGTACTTAAAATTGGACTAATAATATCTACCTACTTTTCAGGGAGTTTGTACCTTGTTGTTCAGCACATGAATATCATTTATCACTTGCTCTGATCCTAGTATTCAGCTATGACTTGGATTAAAATTTTTTATTCAGGTAAAATTCGTGTAACATAAAGTTAATCATTTTATTTATTTTTAAAGATTTTTTTTTATTTTTTAAGTAATCTCTACATCCAATGTGGGGCTTGAACTCACAAACCCGAGATCAAGAGTCACTGACTGAGCCAGCCAGGCACCCCCCAAATTAATCATTTTAAAGTGAACAGTTCAGTGGCATTTAGTACATTCACAGTGTTGGGGAACCACCATCTTTATTTAGTTCCATAACATTTTCATCACCCCAAGATAAAACCCAGTACCCATTAGGCAGTTTTCCCATTCCCTCCAGCCTAGCCCCTGACCGTCACCAATCTATATTTGTCACTACGAATTTCCTGGATATGGCACATGAATGGAGTTATACAATATTTGTCTTTTCGTGTCTGGCTTCTTTCACTTAGCAAAATGTTTTCGAGGTTCAACCCCCTTGTGCCCTTGTACGTCATTCCTTTCTATGATGAAATAACATTCCGTTGTCTGGGCACACCGTCGTCTGCTTATCCATGCATCTGCTGGTGGACATTTGGGTTGTTTCCACCTTTTGACTATTGTGATTGTGCTGCTGTGAACATCTGTGTATAAGTTTTTGTTCTTAAGATTCTATTTATTTGACAGAGAGAGCACAAGCAGGGGGAGCAGTGGAGGGAGAGGGACAAGAGGACTCTCCGCTGAGCAGGAAGCCCGATGCAGGGCTCCATCCCCAGACCCTGAGATCATGACCTGAGCCAGAGGCAGATGCTTAACCGACTGAGTCACCCAGGTGCCCCGTGTACAAGTTTTTATGAAGACATGTGTTTTCTTTCTCTTGGGTATGTACGTGGAAGTGGGTCTGCTGGACCACGTGTTAATTCTGTTTAGCATTTTCAGGAACTCAGGGGTTTTTTTTTAGGGAAGAAAAAAAAGAATGTTAACAAAACCAGGGGTGATGGAATGATGCTATATCTTGGTTGTGCTGATGGTTATACAAGTATATGCATTTGTCTAAACTTATAGAACTGAACACCAAAAGAAGTGCATTTCATTTCCTTGTAAGTTTAAAAGGTAGATGACGAGAAAATGTTCATTGACTTAAAAAAAAATCATTGTTTCATTCTCACGGGAAAAGATTGGTAATAATAAATACATTCATCCGTGGATGACAAGTTAAATGAATTATGGTCCAGTCATTCAATGGAATGAACATCCTGAGTTTTAACAAAAATAAGCTAACCTTCCCCCTACCTCCCCACAAACAGAGAGAGGCCAGATTCAGCCTGGAGAGGAGGGGATTCCTTGGAATCCTAGTTGGACCCTGAAGCATACGAGGGTCGGAGAGCTTGAGATATGAGTAATGGAAACATTTTATGACCCAATAGTCACTTCACGATTGGAATTCCCTTTGTAGTACGTGGGAACAGTTTGAGTTACATACCAGCTGGCTCAGCACACTCAAGGACAGATTTTAGTCCCCAAAACGTGGAACTTGAGGGTTACTTTTGCCATTTGGCAGCTGACTGCAGCTCTCCAGAGTTCAGGCTAGATGGCATCCTCTCTCTATGGATGGAGGAGACTATGCCAGCTACGCGGAATGAGTGCTCTAACCTGCTGGCCCCTGCCCGAGCTCATTTTTATGGCGCAATAACTCATGACTTTGCTTCTACAGGAGGAGATCAAGCTGCTCCGGATCAATTGGGTCAAATTAGGCATTAGATTCTATTTTATGTAATTGTCGAAAACGCAGTCTGTGCAAAGCATTGCATTAAAAAAAAACCTGAGTATTTGATAGATTCCATTTAGCATATAACTGACTGGCTGAGACTTCAAGGAGGGAGCCAATATGCCCTCCTTTTGTGGGGTCAGTTAAATATTCACATGTCTGCAATGGCTTCTCTTAGGACAGTAAAAGGTTCATACTAATGTCTTGGAGATAATTAGGCCCAGAGTCTCCGGAGCAAGAGAAAGTCGATGTTATTGCAGCATTAAGGTTGAAACTGCTGGAGCCCCTTTCACCTATGAGCCATCTGGTTTAAAGGCTCCTACCATTGCATTCAAGCCATCTTACCTCCTCCTTCTCTCTCTCTCTCTTTTAAAGATTTTATTTATTAGAGAGAGAGCATGCATGCACAAGCAGGCAGAGCGTCAGACAGAGAGGGGGAGAGAGAAGCAGACTCCCCGCTGAGCAGGGAGCCCCATGCAGGGCTAATCCCAGGACCCCAGGATCATGACCTGAGCTGAAGGCAGATGCTTAACTGACTGAGCCACCCAGGCGCCCCCCTCAGCCTTCTCTTTAAGAAGCAATTGTAACTTTGCTGTCATGATTGTATCCACCGTTCCACTGTGGGCTTCTATGCTCAAACAGATGAACCTGGCTTTGGTCATGTCTTTGCCTGATAGATGGTAGTCATAAAAAGACCAGAAGTGGGTGTTTTTTTTTTTTTTTTTTTTATGATGGTTTGGATTCTTATCTGTATTAACAGAAAATCATGGCTCTTGAGTAGATTACTAGAAAAGAGGCTGTTTTTCCTCCTCCCACTCTGAATTAATTTTTATACTTTTGCTGTGTAATTTCCTTACTAATTTAAACATCTTTCCTCCATCTAAATCTGAGTGCTCAGCACTGAATCAAAAAAAAAAAAAAAAAAAAAGTCCAGCTTTCTGTGTGCCATTTTTGGAGGGAATATCTTGTGTTTCACTCAGTCTGAAAAGTCTGAATTAAAATTGACTTACTAAAAACTTGTGTGATCAGTTTAACTACTGGGCTGATTGCTGAAGACAGCTGGATTTGAGGATGGAGGTACAGAGACAGAGATTGCCCGTGACGTTCTGTGATGCTGACCTCTGCTACAAGGAAGGGTGTCTCCTCCTTCCTTTTCCCTTTAAATCTCTGATCTTGCAGGGATGTGGGGATTTTGATAGTTAACTAGAATGGGATAACTAGTACCACAGAAGCCTAGGTGGGACTGACTCTTGCTGTATTTGCTCCAGGTCAGCCAATATTGCCATTTGCTATGTATAAGGCCCGTGCTAGGTTCTATACAGAAGGGAATTGAAAGATGACACACACACATTTCAGGCCTTCAATTGGAGGCAACAACTTTGTATCTATTCAGGGCACAAGTTGGTCTATGGTGGAGACATTCCTACCTGAACGTGGCACCAAGAAGGGGGCCTTTCCTTCCCACTAAAGAAGACCGTGTAAAACTGCCATCGTGCCAGGAGCACAGAGACCATGCTTGGCTGGGACCATCAGCAGATTTGTGAGCATTGTCAAGAACCTCTTTTCTGAACTTGCATCAGAACCCAACAGGTGGGTGTTTAGATGTTTCAAGGTCATAATCATCCAACAACACCAGGGTGAAGCCTCCCAGCAGATTTATGAAGATCAGCTGGTTTATCGTGAAACCCAAGGCTGCTAAGGCCCCACATGTTGCTTGGAGGTCACTTGTTTCCAAACTGTGATATTTCCACTACTACCCCCATTTCACAAATATTATTGATTAGGATGAATAAACTTTTTTTTTTTAAAGTGACTTGATTTTAAAGAAGAATATGAAGTAAATAGAAGAACGATTGGTGGTCTACAGCATGGTAAAAATTTTTAATGTCAAATTTGGTAACCGCTGGGACCATCAATGAAGGGGCTTCTTGGGAGGGCATGTAACTGGAAACTTCATACTTCCAATCCCACCTACAGCTCTCATTTCTCCTCTCTTGGAATCTTCTGGGTGCCTGAAATCACTCCTCTTTGTGTCCAAAGTCCTTGTGTATGTGTCCAAAATGGTCCTTATTCCATTTCCTCTCAGTGGTTTGTCTTCCACTTTGCTTTCCTTGCCGGTGGCGAGTTCTCCTGGGAAATCACCATTGTATTCCCTGCAGCGCTTGGCCCATAAAGGTAAACTCTGAAGAAGGAAAGAATAAACAGGAGAATGAGAGAACTGTCTCCAGCTGTTTCCTGATGATTAGAAAGCTGTGTGGCCAGGAAAGGGTTGAAAACTCCAGATCCAGTACTATTCGGAATGCCAGTTTGATTATTCAGGCAAAAGCAATCTATATTTTAGGACAAAGATAAGTTTGTGACTTTCCTGAAGAGTTGATTTCTATTTACAAGAACTCTGACCGAGCAGCTTTATCCACGAAATACAGGTGCCAACAGAAGGGTAGGACTCCCTGGTTCCTTTACATTTCCGGTTGAGTTGATCCTGAGGGGATCTGGAAGTCAGTGTTTGACATATTCCCATCCCTCTCAAACTCCCTCACTTTCCCCTTTGGATTTGCATTCTTGCTTTCAGCCAGCAAGATTCTCTAACTTACCTATTGATATTTAATAGCCTGCTCTTTCTTGAATCAAACCCATTTCTCTAGAGGACTGCTGTTGTTAATACAGTTAATTGAAAGGAATGAAGCTATAATGGTGGAATTATAGGAAGCTCTAATGGTGCAATGGAAAACCCCCTTAAGTCTTAATCACTTAGCCAACTGCCCGCTTTGCTTTCTTACAATACAATTTAAGTTCACTCTGGCAGCCAAACAGGACAGTTGCAGCCAAGTTCTGCTGGCTAGCCTGAGCTAGCCAGAAATTAAGTGCATAGACTCTGAGTCAGACTGCTAGGTTCAAATCCCACGTCTTCTACTTCTTCATTGTGTGACCTTAGGCAATTTATAAAACCTCTTCTAACATGGTGACTTTATGTATAAAACAGGGCTATGTTCTCTACCTCATCCGGATGTTGTGTTCGATGAAATAATCCATGTAAAGCACTTAGCACAGGACCTGGCCCACAGTTGGATCCAGTAAATCTAGCCATTATCATTCCATTCTCCCATTGGAATGTCTTAATTTCCTCACAGAGGCACAGATACTTGAAATACAACCATTTATTTTGTAGGCAGGATGTATTACTATGTAGCAGAGAAAGTGGATAGGCTTTCACTTTCTGAATGACCATGCAGAACCCACTTATTCTCTCTGGGTCTGTTTCAGATCTGTAAAATGAGGGGGGACTGGCAGGATTTTCCAGAGTTGCAAACTCAAATGTCTATAGAGGCCAATTAGGTAAAATTAGGCCATCACTAGGGACATGGGCTGGGTATAAGATCATAGAGTGGTGGGGGGTTATGGCTAACTGTAGACGTTTACTACTCAAAGTGTGGTCCACTGACCAGCAGGATTGACAGAACCCTCGTGTTAGAAACAGCAGAATCTCAGGTCCCACCTAGTGAAACAGAATCTGCATTTTAACAAGATCCCTAGGTGATATATACGCACATAAAAGTTTGAGAACGCTGCCATGCAGCACAAACCATCTAAAGGCATTCAACTTTTGTTTTGTTTTGCTTTAATGTGAGCCACAGAAACTTTGGGCTAAACAGGCCTTAGGCTACCAGTAAGTGGCAAGTGACCATTATAGTTGGTGAGCTCTGAAATGCTGCCAGCTCTAGGAGTCTCTCTGAGAAATACCCTATCATTATAAGTTAGGGCTCTGGGCATGTGGATATATAGCTAAGACTAAGCCTGGGCTGCTTAGGACAGTTATTCCTGGAGTGGAAGATTCCTAAAAAGTCATCTGCTCAGCTTCCTGCCTTCTGACAGGCAAACTGTGATTGTCCCCATTCTGCAGATGAGATAAGTGAGGACCAGGGAGACCCACTGACCCAAATCCACACACCAGGAAGTGGTGGTGGTGGTGGTGAGTATATGGCATCAGGAATAAGACAATTCTGTTCTGTTAAAATCTGCGACCATTCTGGCTTCCAAGGCTTCGAAAGTCTGTTAATTTCTGTACATTCTCCGATGTGTAGTAATTGTTCTCCGTTTCTCCCGGCACCTCCCTGCCACTTCCTGGCAGCCCCAGGGACAGAAGGTTTCCTCCTTTTTGGCAGAGAAGGCCCAGGGCCGGCTTCTGAGCGGATATCCGGCCCGCAGGATGCAGAGGAGGCAAAGGCCTCATTGTTCCTTGGGGCCAGCCGCCCCTCCCCCAGCCCGTAGGACTCGCAGACCATGGGTGACCGAGGGCCCATTTTCTAGGAGTGGGACCTTCAAAGAAAGCAAGGAGGAGAGGCAGAGAGTAGATCTAAAATCTCATGTTCTGAGCATACTGCGGAAAGGCGCTCAGAGCCCCAAGATAAATAAACACGTAATTTGAAAACGTTTTTCCAAAACGGGCTCCGCGCTGTTACTCATTGCCGCTCTCCACAGCCGACTTGGGCGATTCCGTGTTACCTTCTTATAAATCGGAATGTTTGACTGTAATGAGGGTCGTGAATTTACGGGCCCGGGTTGCCGGAAGGCACTTTATTAGCAGAACGAGCTTCTTCCCACGCCCAGATCCTCCGAGTGCCCGCCAGGCGCGCGGGGGCGGTCCCGAACTCTGGGGGGCGCGGTCCGCGTGGACCCGCCGCCGCGCAGCCACCCCGCGGCCACCAGGGGGCGCTCGGACCGCGCGGTCACCAACGCGGCCACCAGCGCCGGGTCGCCGCCGACTCGCAGACCCCTTCGCGCCCTCGGAGGAAACAAAGTACACCTTTGTCAGCGTCCCGGCGCGTGTGCGTGTGAGACGGCGCACACTGGCCGGCCTCAGCGTGTGCAGGCTGCCGGGCTGTCCTTCCTCCCACCCAAGCACGCCCCGAGGGGCGGCCAGGACCCACACCGGCTCCTGCCCGAACGCGGCGCTTCGCCCGCCGCCTCCGTGGCCTGTGGACTTCGCTATCCCAGCTCTCGGCAAGGCGGGAAACGGGCCAGAGGGAACTCGGCCCCGGGACTGGGGGCTCCGGCTCGGCCGGCCGCTTTTGATTCACCCGCTGCCCCTCGCAGCCCGGCGCCCCTAGCCTCCCCGTGCCGCGCCCGCCTTCAGTCTGGCTGCGAGTCCCGGGGCAGGTTTCCGACTCCGGCAGCCGCGCGCCACTCCGGCTCCAGGGCGGCGCGCCCGCAGGACTACAAGTCCCACCAGGCCCCGCGCCACGAGCGCCGATGCAGGAGGCGCGGTCCGCCTGGCGCCTGCGCATTGCGACCACCCGAGCCTGCTAGTACCACACCCCCGGGAGGGACGGAGGGGAGGCAGAAGCATCCGAGGCATTAAAGCATCCGAGGGAGCCGGAGGGGTGGAGAATGGAGTGACAGAGAAACGCGGAGGGTGGGGGGTGGGGGGGAGACTGTTGAGGGAGGGGGGAGGGGGGACACAGAGGGAGGAAGAAGCGGCGGCGGCGGCTCCTCTTTGCAGAGGGGGAAAACTCCGAGGGATAAGAGCAGGAATAATGCGGTAGGCAAGGCGGGCTGCTCGCTCCCGGCTCCCGGCTCCGGCGGCAGCAGCGGCAGCCCGAGTAGCGGCAGCAGCAGCGGCAGCACCCCCAGCAGCTGACAGCCCCGCCGGCAGGCTCCCTCGCTGACCGCCGACTGTCAATGGAGCTGGAAAACATCGTGGCCAACACGGTCTTGCTGAAAGCCAGGGAAGGTAAGAGGCAGGGCTGGTGCGTGCCTGGCGTATTAGCCGCGGGCCGGGGTGCGGGTGTCGGGCGGCGTGTAGGCAGGGGCTGTGCGTGTGCAGGATGCCCGCAGTGAGTTGGTCTCGAGCAGGACACCTCGGAGAGCTGCTCTGCAGACGCTTCAGGGGTCCTGCCCTTGGGCTCAGAGAATCTGGACTTGGGTAGAGAAGGAGAAACGTCGAGGTTGCAGGGATTAGGATGCTAAAATCTCCCTTAGTTTCCGGCTCTAACCTTACAGACCGTGCCATCTCGGCAGCTGTTGAAAGGTCAGTTGGAAAAGCTTTCATTCAGGAAGAGATGGGCAAACATGCAAACAAAATAGCTTTTCGAGTCGGCCCGGGATGGTTCTGTGAGTGTGAATTGGTGTGTGTGTTGGGGCGGTTGTAGGGGGTGGAATTAGCAGAAGCCAAGTCTTTGCTTGCGCAGGCTGAGTTGATATAGGCTATTGCTGGAAACCATCCGCTGGGAATGTTTCTTAGGGAAATCCCGTCGTGTGGAAGGAAGCCTTTTAAAGGCAAAGTAAGATGTTAAGAAATTAGCCCGTTCGTAGAATTACCGGAGACATGGCTGTACAAATCACCTAGAAAATAATTCAGAATTTCGGAGTTGGATTTTTTCCCCTTTGGTGATGGGAGGAAGAGATAACTGAATTGTCTGATCTAGGTTCAGTTAAGAAAGGTAAGTGTGCTGGGTGCTTACATGCGTTTTGGGTGCAAATTATTAGATTTCCTGCATTTAGCTGGCAGGAAATATCGTCAAAACGAAGTGGGTAAGAGCTTAAGTCAAAGCTGTAAACACACATTTTGACTCTTCCCTGAGACGAAAAAAAAAAAAAAAAGAGTGAGAGAAAGAAAAGAAAAAGTGGCCCAGAAACTTAGATGCTTCCTAAAATGATTACGTGTAAACATACATATTTAGGAACACCTGGAATTTATGTAACATCTCTTTTGCCAAGATTTGAGCTCTGGCATGCAGCCGTTTTACAAAAAGGGGAAGTGGTTTTTCCCTTTCATGGGAGGAGGCTTTATTTGACACCCAAGGTAGAAGGCAGCTAAGTAAGGTCTTGACTTCAGAGGGCGACTCAGGGAGCAGTCCACGAAAATGCCTTACCTACTTAATATTTTCATTCACCCACTTTGATGAATGAAGGAAGAATTTCTGGCTAGCAATAAAACGATTCATGTTTACCCAGCCAGTTCCATCACCTTGTGGCTCTGTACACGCTGTGCGGGTGGGTGATGCACAGCCCAGTAACTCAACCCAGCGTTCACGTCGTAATTTCGTCGTCATTTGTCGCTCTAAAGCAGCCGCCTGGAAGGTTTGCTTTGAAAACCCCAGCAGAGTTTAAAATATGCAGGTCGTTCCCCCTCCCTTGCTCAGCTTTGGTGTGAACAGATTTGTAGGAGTGGCTTTTCCTTGGGGACTTCAGGTTTCTAAGGCCTGAGCTTTTTTCTTTCTACCTACCCTGCCATTTTAGCGAACTGGATCAAGGTGGGGACGAGTGGTCTCTCCCCCGGACTGGGCTGTGCGTCCGAGAGGTAAAGGAGCGGAGAAAACAGCCCCCCGCTCGCAGCTTTTGCAACCGCCACCTAGTGGTGGGACATGGTTGTACATCTTAGGGCTTGGGGGCTGGGAAAGTTTTCCACCCTCCCTCCATTCTGAAATTATTTCTTGGGAAATCACTGGATATGATGGTGCTGGAGGCTTTGCAAGTTTCACTGGTTACTCCTCTAAGGAGGAATTGTGTTCCTTAGATTCGCTGCTCTACACGTTCGTTTGCCTGGGGCGTGCTTTTTTCTTCTCTCAGCATTTGGTTGCTTCTTTTAAAATGTTTTGCTTGGAGTTGGCAAAGTGTTATCAATTTTCTCTCCCAAATTGGTCTTTCTAGTTTTGTTTTTTTTTTTTTTTCACCGCCTGATATTTTTGTTTGGCAGGTTAACAAATTGGTTTTTTTGGAGCTTTAGGGAAGAGAACTGCAGGCTGGAAGCTTCTATGGAATGACCGAATTACAGTGATTAAAAGTGCTGGAGAATGTGCCTTTCACTTCCTTTGCCTTTGAAAGTCTTTTCAAATTCTCTTGGAGAGTTTAGGAGTCATCTCATGGTGAGAAAATAGCTCTGGACGATGTGTTTGAAATGGAGAGGGCCTTGTCTGTAAGAAAAGGGAGAGACTGACAAATGAATGAGAAAAATTAATCACTGACATGGAAACTTCATTGTTAAAATTTGCGTTTCTCCTGTCTTTCTTACGTTTAAAGAGAATCCCTGATTTTATGTGCTTCCACTTTCTTCTTATTGGGTCTGTATTAAAGATTTGAGCACATATATTCTAGTTAGTGTGGAAGGTTTTAGAAACAAAAGCAATTTATTTTTCTCTTCTCAGTTATCATATTCTTGAAGTCATTCTTTTAAATTAAGGAATTCCCCCCCAAATCCTATTATGCAAATATTCAGAAATGAAAATTTCAGTCAGTTTAGTGAAACATCTAACATAAAATTTATAGTATCCCTAATAATCTGAGTTGTTTAGAATGTTTAAAAGTCCTTCTTACTTGAAGGCTCTTATGAAAGGTCACAGATGAGAAATATAATGGGCGTATGTGAAATTTAATTTAGTTCACTTAACAAAATACACTGTAAACAATTTAAAATGTGGCTTTCAAGTAAAAGTCACATTTGTCCCAAACAATAGAGAAACAGGCCTTGAAGAAAGACAGACGCACTTTGCAAATGCTGTAAAGGAAATTGTAGTTGTTCATGTTGGTGGGTAATTCTGGGGCCTATCTTTGGTTATTGTTATGCATTCTTAAAGGCAGATGGCTTCTTAGTTCACTGTAAATTCAGATCCTTACCATAATAAAATCTATAAAGGGAAAACATGAATATATCAATAAAATAGGAAATCTGTAAGTGGATTAGAGTAAAATGAGCCATTGTAAGTGATTATAAAACGTAGCGAACAAATCGCACCTTTGTGAAAGTTGTTTTGAAATAAGAAAAGATAGATCTGGATAATCTAGTTTCAGAATTTTAAACCACCCGAATGTATCTTGTGGGCTGTTTATTTGTCTTGGTCTCATGAGAAAACATTGACTTGATCACTCTTAGGAACTTTAGATTACTCTCCTAAAAAGTGGTTAAGGAAAAAAAAAAGAAGTTGAAACTGAATTCATGCCAATTTATGGAAATGAATTTAGTGATTAAGCATTTGATGAAAAGAGACCCAGACTAACTATCTATCTACATTTTAGAATCTCAGAAAATTGGCAAGCAAGCTGGTGTCGAAATAATNNNNTGAGAAAGAGTGTTTTCAGAGTGTGTTTTATGTGTTTCTTTTGGTTTTATTGTTGCAGTAAAGGTTTTTATGTTTTTTCTCATATTCTAGATCTCTTGCCTCACTCTTGAGTGAACTGTGGTGAGAAGCAGTTTTGCAAGGGCTCACCGTTCTTCACAGGCTAGCTGTAGCCGGATCTGATCAATAAAGATGACAGAGGGAATATCGATCACATTTTCCCGAAGCACGACCCTAGCAGGCACTGAGCACAGGAACCCAGAAGTCAGAAACGTAATGACTTGGCCATTGGTCACAATTGCCAAGGAGCAGAATATATAGGAAATTTTCTCTCAGATAACTGTGGCTTTTTGGCCTGGATCTCCCCAGTGATCAAGATTAGGGGCCTGGGAAAAGGTGACGCTCCGTACAGGCAGAAGCTAGGGATGGTAAGAGAAGGGAGGGAACCTACATCCAGCCGGTGAGGGGCAGGCTCTGCCAGGACAGACTCAGCATTCCACCGCAGGGCTGAAAGCCCATGCTCCCTTCCGTCTTTCTCTCACACCCCTAATTCATGATGATGAAACCAGCACGTCAGTATATTTCATTATTAGAACATTGGAATGTCTCTGAAGCTTACAGCCTCCTCACTGCCCCCGGCAGGCAGGCATACTTCTCCCTTCAGTCTCCCTGTGCAGGAGAGTGGTGGTTCACCCAGCAGGAAGCCGCTCAGCCTGTTAAGTACAAGGCCGTTAAATGCAACGGCCTTTTATTTTCCCTAAGTTTCTTTTCAGTACTGATGGCTTTGAGGTAGAGAAACCAAAACCAATGTTTTCAGAAGGCCTTGCTCTCTTACAGAAAGATTTCAAGTGATGATTTTAATTAATCCAGCGGCCTATTTTAAAAATCATCAGATAAATGCCCACAGGACTCTTACCTTTCAGCAGCTTAGCTGCTGCTTGTCAGATTCTAAACTCCAAAGTGCCCAAACTCTTCTAGTCCCCAAACTAATCCTCGTTTAAATGATGTCTTCGGAAGCTGTAACTCTTGTAGTGGCTTGATAAATGAAAGCCTTTGGGTCTGGGCTGAAGACTTCAGTAATCTCTAAGTGGATTCAGGAAAGGGCCCAATATACAACCAAATCCACCCTTACCAAGGGCTATTCAACCCATACGTGGGAACTTCCAGTGTTCTTGGGAAACCATCCAGGACTGTGGGCAATATTTATTTTTATTTTATTTTATTTAAAAAAATTTTTAAGTAGGCTCCACGCCCAGTGTGCAGCCCAAAGTGGGGCTTGAACCCATGACCCTGAGATCAACACCTGAGCTGAGATCAAGAGTCTGAACCTTAACCGACTGAGCCACCCAGAAGCCCCTGTGGGCAATATTTAAAGTTCATATTTGTTGCCAAGGTATTTGTGACTCAAGGTATAGCATTATAATATCTAGACATTTTTTGAAATAAAAACAGTCTTATGGTTACAAAAGGGTATTACCACAGTTGACCATGCAACTGAGCAGAAACTTGAGAGCACCATAGCCAGTGACCACAAACAGGTGACCCTACAGAAAAGGAAATCAGGAGGGGCACCTGGGGGGCTCTGTTGGTTAAGTGTCCTACTCTTGGTTTCTGCTCAGGTCATGATCTCGGGATCATGGACTGGAGCCCTTCATCGGGCTCTGAGCTCAGTGGGGAATCTGCTGGAGATTCTCTCCCTCCGCCTCTCCCCTGACTCCTGCTCTCTCTCTCAAATAAATAAATCTTAAAAAAAAAAAAAAAGAAAAGAAAAAAAGAAAGAAACCAAGAGTTTCTCCAGTCCTGCTCCCCCCACCCCCACACCTCACACCAAAGTAGAATAGTGAAGATAAAGAGTTTTAAGATGTGATTTAAAAATGATTAAAATGGGTTGTGCGGGCTTAGATAATCAGAGTGATTTCAACTTTAAAACACATTCTGTATTACTTCAGTGAAAAATTTTATTTAAAAATATCCTAAAGGCTGAAAAAATTTTAATCAATAAATGAAGCTTCTTAAGACTGATCTTTTTGGTGTGAAGACCTTGTTGTTCTGTTTGGTACCATCCAAACACTGGAGGACCCACTCCACTTTGTATCCATCATGCTATGTTTTAAAAAGAAGGCAGTTACCTCCCAACTAGACCATACCACCCTCCTCCCCAGTTTCTCATTTAGAGAAAACCATTCTTAAATTGTCTTCTGGGGATTCTTACAAGGGTGAAATCATTCATTCATTCATTCACTCATTCATTCAACATTTGGTTGTTGAAGGGCCCTGTGGGAGGACGTCAGACTTACAGAGATGCTGCTGGAGGTGGGTGGACAGATGGATTTAAACTGGTAAATCAGATATGGGTAGAACTAGATACCCCCCAACCCCCCAAAGCTGAAGTTGATGGTGGTGTGACCTGCTTAGCTGGGTGACCGTATTGACTTTGCTGTTCCTAGAACTTGGAAAATAGCCCGAGGGATCAAAATAGGATTCAAAGGTCATACTTGAGGGATAGGCCTGAAATGTGGAAGACAACTGCTAATTTTCCAAGACATTGTGTTTTTATGAAGGTCAGCTCCTACAAATGGAAAACACTAAAAACAAGGGCAAGAGGACCATTTGGTTGAGAAATGACAAGAGGAGATCTGGTGTGCCGGGGTGCCTTCTGGGTAGAACTTTGGAGGTCTTTCTAGGGCAGTGGCCTGGGTGGGGTTGATGGGCCGCAGTTCTGGAGTGAAGATGATGGAGGCCACCTTCCTTTCTGGCTTTTTGTTGGGATTGGTTTGAGCATGTCCTCTGCTGCAGCCTGTTACCTGGAATGACCTGGAAGGGTTAAAGGTGTCTAGGACTCTAAACTGGTCTGCTGTCCAACATGGTAGCCACTAGCTGCATGTGCTATTTATATTTTAATGAATTAAAATTAAAAATTCAGTTCCTTGGGCATGCTAACCACGTTTCAAGTGCTCAGTAGCCACATGCGGCTAGTGGCTACCTTGTTGAGCTGCACAGATATAGAACATTCCCAGCATTGCAGGAAGCTCATTTGGACATAGCTGCTCTAGAGTTCTACACAGTCACTCGAAGAAGAGGGTGATAACCCCCTAACTTCTGACATGAGAACAGTGGGGAGGGAAAGGAGGGGAAGAGGGAGAAATGGGGAGGGTGTGGAGAAGAGAGAGGGAAAGAGACAGAGGCAGGGAGGGGAGCTGGGGGATGAGGGATTAGGACTGAGTCACTTTGGAGACAAATTTAGTTCAGGGACACTCATAGAATATTGGTGGTGGTGGTGAACCAGCCATATTTTTTCTTTTTTTCTTATCTTTTTGGGAAATTTGCCTAGTATGAGCAACTGACTTTCCTGATTCAAATTAAGTGTGTATTATAGATACAGACAGAGCCTTGTGTTCCTTCTTGAAACTCCTGATGTGAGGATATTTTAAAACAGTGATTTTATTAAGAAAAAAACATCGTGTGTACAGTAAATCCACAGAAGGAAGGAAACAAACAAGAACAGCCCAACTCTTTCTATGGACTTCAGAAAGGTGTTTTAAAATGAGGGCGAAAATAGGTAAAATAATTTTAAGACTTTCCATTTCTTCTGAACAGGACAGATTGAAATAAAATTAAGAAAGATGTCAAAAACACACCATCTTTGTATCCACTTTAGAATGATTTCTCCTTAAAAACTGTTTCCTGTGAGGTTTGGAAGATTTTAAGAATAACCCAGTTAGAGCACACTTAGAAAGTGGCATAAGCATTTGAAACAATAAAACAGTTAGTTGCTGTCTGAAGCAAGGAACTCTATTTGAAGTTGTGCCAAAGAGTCAACTGGTAACATCCTCCTGACAGAAGTCCGTAATAAATTAGGCTAATTTCCACAGGGCCTGCCTGATCTCTAGGAATTTGTAATCTGTGGAGTATCAATCTTTTTTTAAAAGGCAACAATGAAATGAACCTCAAAGGACAACTTCCGGGGAATGTGCAGAAAGCAAAAGAAACTGAGATAAACAGATAAGATGATTCCCGTGTTGTGAAGTGGTGGAGGCCCACGGGGCAGCCAGAGCCTTGGCTGCACCTGGCCTTCTCAGTTGGTCTACCGGTCTGGTGTCCACTTGCCGCAATAGAGATTACCCTGGTTTCGCATATAGGGAGACGGAGATGAAAGGAAGTCACGTGAACTGTGGACTTCCCTGGAGTGATCCTCCAAAGTCCTTCAATGTTCCAAAAGAAATCTTTCCCCTCCCATGTAATATAAGCCAAGAAACAAACCTATTGCCCAGGGCAGTATGGTTTCTAAATGTAAATGCCCATGAGGTTGCAATTATGGAAGAGAAAGAGGGTCTCTGTCACATTTCCTGGAAAAGGGGTGTAATGGGAGTGTAATTGTCCTCACGGATCCTGATTTCAGGTCAATGCCAATTTGAGAGCCATTGGTTGCGGTAATTCTTACTAGGTTGTGAGTGACTACTAATAGGTGAATCCTCACGTCAGGTGTTTCCATTTTAAAGTAGAACCGTTGGGGCCCCCTGGGTGGCTCAGTTGGTTAAGCATCTGCCTTTGGCTCAGGTTGTGATTCCTGGGTCCTGGGATCAAGCCCCGTGTTGGGCTCCCTGCTCAGCAGGGAGTCTGCTTCTCCCTCTCCTTCTGCTCCTCTCCTGCACTCATGTTCTTTCTCAAATAAATAAATAAATAAATAAATAAAAAATAAATAAAAATCTAAAAAAAAAGTAGAACTGTTTATCAACTCAAATGAATCTGTGATTGAGGAGGGGGGATATCTGCAGGCATGCGTGGTGGCTATGATCCTTTGGAGCCCCATTCCTGGCATTCTATCTGTATCCTCTTCTCCCTGCCCCCGCCCTCATCCCTCACACATACTAACACATCAAAAGAGAAGGTCAGCCTCTTGGCATCTCCTCCTGGCAGGGCTCGGAGAGAATCTTGAGAAGCCACAGAATTGCCCCTGAGGGACAGGGCGTTAAACCAGATGGGTGGGGGTGGGGACATGTCATTGGCAGTATGCTACTCCTTTTCCTTGGCAGAGCCACTAGATGGGCGCTGGGCAGGTCAGTTCCTGCTGGCATCAGCTTAGCATGTGCAGGTCACCCCCCTTCCTTGGGTGCTTGCTTCCCCCTGGGAGCCCCTTGCCTTGAAGTCCCTCTGCCTGATGGTGTGTGCTCAGGTGTCTGCAGTTTTCTTTACTGAATTAAAAAGAAGCGGGCTAGGGTGGGAGAGGTGGGGGAACCCACCAGACCGAGTCCTCTGCCAGATTGCAGGGTGTCCCCCTCTCCATCCCAGAGAGAATGTAAGCTTCTCAGTGTTAACCCTTTTCCATTTTTCAGTGGTAAGCTGATAGACATTGCATTCAGAAGCCATATTAACCTGTGTGTGTGTGTGTGTATGTGTGTGTGTACATGTTGCGTCAATTTAGCCCCTTTATTTTTCGAGAATCTTTGCCAGCTGAAGAAGTCTCTTCCTGGGGGTCCCTGTCAAACTTGAGGTGCTGGAGAGGAGGCAGCATGATGTCACTGCCTGGTGATGAGGGGACAGGAACGCAAGCCTTTGATCTGCTCCTGCAGAGAAGGCGAACCTCCTAACTTAACCACTTCAGGAAGAGAAGAGGGGTGAAGGACAGCCAACTACAGGCTCGAGAGAACCCAGCCAGTGTAATCGGTCTGCCTATCTGATAAAAGGTCTTGTGAAACCTCATTTGAAAATGGAATTCCATCTTGGCAAAGGCTTTACACCACTTGTGAAATGAAAACAAGCTGGAAGGGTCAACAAATGGCCCAGGAAAAACAGCTTTGTAATGGCTGATGCAGAAATGTGCCCTGCTTCATCTTAATGTGGTGTGTGAATGCATTCAGGAAGAGCTCGTGGGGATGTTCAGATAACGTCTGTGAGAAGGAACTCCAAGCTCTAGGAAAACTAGGGGGTGGGGTGGGGACAAAGAATTGGGTCCCAGACTTGACTGGCAAAGGATGTCTCAAGATCCAACTTTTCTCAAGCCTCATGCCGTGGGCCCCTATCTCTAAGCCTCTAAGTCACGGAGGAGGGAGGGTGTCTGTCAGAGGCCATGTGCCGGGCGTGTTCAAGAAACGCTCGATTGATGCTGTGTCTAAGTTCCATGGAGGAGAGGGGCAAAGCAGAGAAAGTAAGTAAGATCTTCAAGAAATGGCCTTGATGTCACAGTAGATGGTAAATTAGGAAATGATTCAATGCGGTTAAGAAAGATTAACTAAGGGTATAGGGCAAATTGGAAAATGTTTCCCAAATGTTTGTCTTCACTGTGAAAAATGTCTGGCAAACTCCCCCACCCCCATCCCCAATTTGGAAGTGGTTTGTTTTACTTGTTTTGGAAGAAATAAATATTTGCATTAGACCAAAACATTTGGGGCAAACAGTTCTCCCGAATTCTGAGGCTCTGTGTGGGTTGGAGGAGATGTCTCATGCCGGTAACATCATACCTTTTTTGGCTAAATCGAAGGCACCTTAGGACACAAATCTTCACATGTTTTTCACATCACGACTAGAATGAGGCTGAGCAAATGGAAAGAAAATAGGAAGCCAGTGATCCCTCCAGACCTAGGGAAGGCTGTGGGCCTGCCATGCGAAGGACGCAATCGTTATAGAAAAATTGCCTTTCTGCTTATGGGCAAAGAGGCTGGATCCAATTAAGACAAGGAAAATGTATGTTAACTTGGAGAAAAAAAAATTTCTAAACAGTCAATTCTGTAATCCTCTCTGGAGAGGAAGAGGCCAGCGTGACGGGGCTTTATGGATGATGCCAAACCCTGTGATATATAATAATTAGCAACCAATGGTTATTGTGCCGCACGCTCGTTCTGCAGACCACTAACCATGGCTTGGGAAGGAATGCACCGAGCCTAGATATTTGCCCCAGATGTCTTCCCATCAGTAGTATCCAATTAGAGGGATTTTTAAAATTAAAGCTTAATTCTCTATAACATATAACAGAATATAAATTAAAGAAGGACAAACCTGATTTCCTCAGTGGTTCCACGGGTTACGAAGGTGCGGGCTAGTTTCCGGGTCCGCTGCATGTATACTTCTCAGCTGACATTTTGCTAACTGCTGGGTGGCTGATGCTTTTGTATCTTGGTGACTGGTATTCTCACTAGTCTTTTCTGGCAGCTTAAAAACATCTCAGGAATGAACGCGAGGGGGTCAAGGATTTGAGAGTCAGATTCTTCTTGGGCAAGTGTTTAAAAGTGAACCTGTGTCTGCTCATTGTTCCGTTCACCCGGGGTGTGGGCCCCTGTGCTCTGAATATCTGCCTTCAATAGGAGAGCTTGGGGGCTCCCCGGAAGCAAAATTCTGATGGGCATAGCCCCGGGTTGGCTTCTGCATCGTGCCCAGTGTCATAAATCCAGCATTTAGTGCATACTTACTGTGTATTTGGCACCGTGGCAGGTTCTGACAGGAGGAAAGGGTGAACAATGGAGTCTCCCATTTTTCTAGAAGAATCACTTAGAAATGGTAAAGTCCTTTGTGTCCATTGTTTTAGTTGATCTTTATAATCCTGTGAGTATGTTTTATTCTCTCCCATTCTTGTAGATGAAGAATTGGAGGCTAGGAGGGGTGAATGACTTACCATTGAGTACTCTGCTAGCCCCAGAGCCTGGACCCATCACCCAGCCCCATCTCCACGCCTGACCCTCTTTCTGCCCCGTCACGGCTGCCGCCCTCCACAACCTCACCAGCTATGGGAACGTCAGTACTGACATACACGAGACATTTGAAAAAGAATCCAGTGTGCAGCTGTGACTCACAACTAAAATGGAATCATTCTATCTAATTTTTAAGACTAAAAAAATTTTTCCCCAGGTAATCTACCTGTTTGCTAAAGGAAATTCAAACAGCAATGCAAAACAGGCAAGAAGAAAGTGAAAATCTCTCTCTTCCCAAGTGTCCTGGCTACCAGCCCTACCCCTCAGAGACAGTTACTGTCTGCATTTCTGCATTTCTGCATTTAGGGGGACCTTTTTCCAGATCTGTGTCTATGCCTGTGTGAGCATACGCGTCCATTCTACCCAAATGGCAGACTGTATGCACGGTGTTCTGCAGCTGTTTTCAGTCAACAGTGCATTGTAGGGCTTCCCCATATCAATGTTTCTAGTTTCCCCTGAAATGGATGAGTGTCGGGAAAAAATTGTGAGGCACTTTGGAAACTGAGTGTCATTTCAGTGAAATGCTGGGTGTCTTCTAGCATAATCCTGAGGGGTTATCTGGTTCCAAAGGGGTCTGTGTTTTTCATTTGTCCTGGGCTGGTTTAATCGTGTAGTTAACCAAGCCCCTAGTGTGGGCCAATTAGGTTTTACAATTTATTTAATTGTTTATTTATTTTTATGAAGTAGGCTTCATGCCCAGCGCGGAGCCCAATGCAGGGCTTGAACTCATGACCCTGAGATCGAGACCTGAGCTGAGATCAAGAGTCAGACGCTCAACCGCTCAACTCAACTAACCTACCCCAGGCCCCGAGGTTTTACAGTTTTTAAATATATCGTGAATAGCAGAGGAATATCCTGTACGTCGTGTAACATCTTGATATACTTATTTTAAGATTTGGTTGTTTTTTCCCCCGTATGGTGGTATCTGCCTGATAGCATTTCCCCACGCTCTTCCCCACTGTCAGCTCTGGGAAAATTAGTAATAATTTCTAAAGTGGAGTTAAGTGGCCCTAGGGATGTACAAATACATTTTCTCATGAGAAAGGAGCATGATACACAGGAGGACGTGTGAGAAGACGTTTTTGAAACCTTGGGGATGTAACACCCCTCACCTCTGAGAACGCAGTCATCTTTTCTGTGGTATTCAAAGTTTGGAATAGGGAAATCGAGTTCAGTCAAAGACTTTCCTTGACAATGACCATGTCATTGTCCCTGGGTTTTGCATTTGTGGGCCCGGCAGGGAGCAGGGAACAGACTCAGATAACAAGCCCACAGCTTCGTAAGAATGTTCTGGTATGTATCTCCTTTGAGCATCCCCACAACCTAGACTTGGCCAGTCCTCCTTCTTCATCTTTTTCTTTTGGTTTGAGAAAGAAAGAAATCAAGCTCAGAGAGGTGAAGCGCTTTTCCAAGGGCACACAGCAAGGACCTACTTCTCCTCCTTCGCCTCTGGGGCTAATCCAGGGCATCTGTTCCCGTCTGTGGACCTGCCCGTCTGGTCGTGAGTCGCACAGCTTCAGGGAAGTGCCACTTAGCTCACGGAGGCGGTAGATCTGTAAATGTGTCTTGGGGTAGTCATGCTCTTTCCTCATTCCCTCAAAGGTGCTGCGTGTGCTCTCGTTGGGAGTTCCCCTCAATCTGACGCGTGTGTCTTTTATCTCGTACGGCATTCTCCTCTGTGGAATTCTGTGGGTTCTTCCTCCAGTAGCTACTTTGACTGAAGGTTTGCATGTGATTTACCTCGGCGAGGGTTCTAGGAGTCCCCCCTTGAGGATCAAAAGCACAAATAAAAACGGTCTGATACAAAAACAAGTCACTGGCCCTGCCTCCCCTCTCTGTCTTCCTCCAAGAGAAGCTTGGCATGAGGGCAGCGCCCAAGGCCTTGGGTCTTCAGTATTTTCATAATCGTTGGAGGGGAGAGTGGCATTTTCTTCCTGGAGGCATCTGTAGATGTGTTGGCTCACACTCTAGTGCTCGCTGCTGCCTGGACCAGACTGGACCAGCAGAGTGGACCAAACGGGGAAAGGCTGCCTGTTAATTGGATGATTAGTCTGGACAAGGTCGTGGACTCACTGTCATCTCTGGGAGTTCCTTTCTTCCCCAGAGAAGGGGTCCGAGGATCAAACGAAGCCCATGCGGAGAGCGGTGCCAGAGAGGAGGCAGTCTCTAATGGAGGACTGGTCCCCAGGCCAGGACTGCCCCGAGGCGGGGGGCAGCTCTGAGGCTCACTCTCGGGCTGCATTGTTCCGCAGGGCTACAAAGTACCACAACATGGGCAGCTTAGAACCACAGAAATTTATTGTCTCACAGTTCTGGAGGCCAGAAGTCAAAATCAAGTGGTGGGCAGGCCACACTCCCTCTGGAGGTGCTAGGGAAGGATCTGTTCCAGGCCTCTCTCCTTGCTTCTGGTAGCTTCAGGCATTCCTCGCTGATAGATGTCTGTCTTCTCCCTGCCTCTCTTCACACGGTCTGCCCTCTGCGCCTGCCTGCCTGTGTCCAGATTTCCCCTTTTTATAAAGACACCAGTCAAACTGGATTAGGGCCCAGCCTAATGACCTCATTTTAACTTCAAAAAATTTTTTAATTGAAGTGTAGTTGATATACAATATTATATTAGTTTCAGGTGTACAACATAGTGATTCAACATTTATGTACGTTAGAAACTGACCTCATTTTAACTTAATCACCTCTGTAAAGACCCTACTTCCAAATAAGGTCACATTCTGAGGTTAGGGTTTCAATATATCTTTTTCTGGGGGGGGATGTGGACACACAATTCAACCCATAAGAAAAAGCCCTACCCGTGATCTGAATCAGAAGCTCATGGACCGTACCTAGGAATTTCTATTTTAAAAACTCCCCGAGGATCAGCCAGTCAGGGGAACCACTGCTCTGAAGATTTTTTGACTCTCTCCCGAGATGATGTTGAGCCTCCCCTCCAACCTGGCTCTCCAAATAGGACTCTGCACCTTCCCTGGGAGCTGGTTTCTGTCCTCTGCTCAAATCTTTCTAGGGTTGGGGAACTCATACCTCTCTCAAGCAGCCCATCCTGTTTTAAACTGCTGAAAACAAACAAACAAACAAACAAACAAAAAACTGCTGAAGTAAGAAAAATATTTATTAGCTAGGCTTCTTGCTTTACCCACTAAATTGCAACCTCCCCGAGGGCTGGGATTCAGATTACTTTCTTTCCTTATATCTCCCTGGGCCTCACCAAATGCTGATGGTAAACCTGAATCTGCAGTCAAGCCCAGGTACGCCTGGTCCATTAGGTCCTGGTTCTGCTCTTTGGAGGCCTCCAGAAGAAATGCACCACACTTTGCTGGGGAGGGGGGGTGTCCTTTTTTTCCCTCCAGTGCAGAAAGGTGTTTGTTTTGTTTTGTTTTTAAGATTTTATTTATTTATTTGCGTGCGCGTGCGCGCAAAACAGAGAGAGAGAGAGAGCATGAGCAGTGGGAGAGGGGGAAGCAGGCTCCCTGCCGAGCAAGGAGCCAGACATGGGGCTCAATCCCAGGACACTGGGATCATGACTTGAACCGAAGGCAGAAGCTTTTTTTTTTTTTTAAAGATTTTATTTATTTATTTGACAGAGAGATTGGCAGCCAGCGAGAGAGGGAACACAAGCAGGGGAAGTGGGAGAGGAAGAAGCAGGTTCCAAGCGGAGGAGCCCGATGCGGGGCTTGATCCCAGGACTCTGGGATCACGCCCTGAGCTGAAGGTAGACGCTTAACCGACTGAGACACCCACGTGCCCCGAAAGTTGTTTTATTATAGCATGGGGGCAGGACCCATGGGCAGAAAGAGCAGCTGGAGCCCTTCTAATATTAGAAGACAACTGTGATTCCCACTATAAAATTGAAACCAGAACCCTGGCCTCTGGACTCCCAGCTCAGTGCTCTCCTTGGACATCATATTCAAGTAACCGACATATTCAGCCGAGGATCAGAATCTGTTAGCAGCTGGGAAGATTGTATTGCTCACATCTGGCAAAGCTCAAGGACATAGCCATTTAATAACTTCCCCAACTGGGGTCAAGACACCCACTTTCTTTCTTTTCAAGGTAATATTGGTATCTTCTCTTGCTCTTAAGTGTCCCGACCCAAGATGTTTCAATTCCCCTGAAAGCTCTATTGATGCCTCTAATGAAGAGGTTGAAGGGAAAGGAAGAAGGTGCCACCAACATGCTGTGTGAGCTTTGGCACATTGCTTGACCTCTCTGAGCTGTATAAACGTACACCTTGCCCAGGTGTTTTCCGGAGCTCTATTCACCCTCTAGATCCAAGAATTTGCTGGTGCATTTTCCACTGATGGTAATTCAACGGGTACTTCATAATAAGATTTGATGTTAATTTGAAGAGCAGCCATTACACATTAAAATGAAAATTACCCCAAGGAAAGAATCAGAGCTGGGAGGGGTTCCATGTATAATAGAAACAAACAGGAAAAAAACCCACTGCTGCTAATTTAATTGATGCCTGCAATCTAAGAAAGGCAAATGCATGATTCTAGTATTTTCTTTAGTGGATTATAGAAAAGAAAATTAAATCAAAAGTCAAAAATAAACAGTTTGATTGCTCTTCACTGTATTATCTTAATAAACAGTCTTCCTGGAAAGTTTAAAAATACACAGCGCTCTGTCTGGCCAAAGAAAACAATAAGTAAATATTGTTGAGAAAATGTGAGAATTTTCCATCTAGGCACGAGTGACGACAACATTGTCGTGTGGACTTGGAGATATCCCACAAGGAGTTAGAGGTTGATAAGCATTATGTACTTGTCAAGGCTTGTGGTTGGGGACACTGTTGTCACCCACGGGGTTAGAATGGGAGTGGGCACAGCTGAGCGTTCTCGTAGGCTCTGGGCAAATCCTGACCCGTTTCTTCATTCGCCCACAACGTTTGGTCTAGACGTCCACCTTATCTTGACTGGCTATACATATTTCACAGTCTAGGAGGATGCTGAGAAGATTGGTGGTTCTCCTTCCCTTAGGTTTTCTATGGCTGTAAGTGGCAAAAGGTGGGTTGGTGATTTGGTAATTTGTCTGAGGTCGCAAAACCAGTAACTTAGCTTCTCAGTGTCTTTGTCATCATCACATGGGGATAATGCCTTCATGATTACAGAGACCCAATGAAGAATACAAATAAAAGAGAATGTCCAGATACAGACCGAAGTGTAGGTAAAAATCTAGTTTACAGTAATGGAAGCATTTCAGATAAAAGGGGAAGGAATGGCTTACTCAGGAAATGGTGTTGAGGTAAGTGGCTAATGAATCATTGGGGAAGATATAACATTGGATTCCTACCTTACGCTAACTAAACAAATTACAGATGCACTGAAGATTTAGATTTGTAAAAGAACAAATCTATGAACATTCTAGAAGAAAGTATAGGTGAATGTTTTGTATAGTTTTGAAGCACAGTCATAAGAAAAAAGGCTAACGCAGTTGACGGTGCAAAAAAAAAAAGAATCTCTGACAAAAGAGATCATAACAAAAATGAAAGTTGAGTGACAAACTGGGAAAATAGCCTTAATCTGTAAGATACTCTCATAGAAATCAATCAAAGGGAGGAAATGTCCAGTAGAGAAATGTCCAAAGACCATGAAGAGGTGTTTCACGAAAGACTAGCTAGGAAAGAAGCTATATTAATTAAGCAGGAGTCTTGGTTGCAAATGACAGCAATCCGGTTTGAACTAGGATAGGCAAATGAGAACTCATCTGGGAGGGAACTGGGGTATCTTGTATGTCAAGGAAGGGTGGGAAGTACAGGGACCCAGAGGGCCTCCGTAACCCGGAACTTGAACACTAATAGAGCTCTCCATCTTTCATCTGCTGCTTGATGTACCAGCCTCCTGTTTCCTCACTACTTTCTCTGTATGTTGGGGGAACATTTCATGGTTTCACATTTTACAACTTGCACCAGTAAACAGAGACTGGTCTTTTCCTCCCCAATTCTGATTTGAAAAACTAAGGAATGACTCCAGTTGTCCTGTCTTGTGTTGGTGGATCGCTCCGGAATAATTCATGTAGATTGCAGGCATCGATTCTTAGATTCTTGGATTGAAGCCCATAGGGGTGAAATTGTCACCACATGGTGGCTCTGGTAATAGCTGGAGAGGTTGGGGGTAGTAAGTGGAGAGGTGCTTTCTAGGGGGAGAAGGGAGGTGCTATATAGGGATTCACTACACATGAAAAGATGCTCAACCCACCAGTAAACCAAATCTTGTGTGTATGCAGAGTCTGAGAATGGCAAAAATGTAACACATTGATAAGGAAGTGTGGGTAGATAGGTTCTTTCAAACATTACGCTCCCTTTGCTGATAGGAGTGCAAATTGATGTCTTTCTCAAGGAGTCTGACAATATATACATCAAAAGCCTTAAGATTATGTAACCTTTGAAATTGAAATTCCAATTCTAGGGTTTCATCTTAAGAAACACAGTGCACAAATGTTATACAGAGTGTTATAAATGGTCGAGGGTATTTATGACAGAAGTTGGAAACAATTCCAGTGACCATTGGTAGAGGATTGATAATATGAATTTTGGCATATTCAAATAATGGGCTCCTATGTAGCCATTAAGAATTATGGAGATCTATTCTTATTGACATGAAGAAATGATGATGGAATGAATAGAAGTTGGGATAATCTGGATTTTGTATAGTGAGCCTGTTATATATAAGTGAAAAAACAAGATTTTTTTCATTTGGTGAAGGGGGGACGGCAATTAGTGCTTTATAAATGTAAGTTTGCTTGCTGAGAGCATAACGAAATAAAATCTTTTTAAAAAACAAAGCATATGTTAGGTCCTCTGGATCTCCCCAAGGGTTGTCCTACTTAGCATTTCACTGTGGGAAGTCATGAGATTACTCTGGCCGTCTTGTTTAAATGATTCTTGAAATTTCTCCATGGACCCATTTGTTGACTGACCGGCTTGACTGAGTCTGTAATATATACCTTAGTGCAGCTAGTACACTTTCTTGACTCTGCTAAATGGTGACACATTTTTGTCTTTCAAGTATGAATTTGATTTTTGGGAAAAGCCTACGTTCCTTTATTGTCAGTTTTGGTGCATAAAGCCGGTAGCCCCCTGGGTGACAATTTTGGAGGTGGAGTCTGGGCCAAGAATGGAGAACGGGAACCTTCCCAGTGCCTGGGCCAGGGTTGGGGTTTATCTGAAACCCCCCAGGCACTGTGTGTTCCCTTTAATAGTAACCACTGTCATTTGCTTCTTTTATCCTCACGTAACCGTATGTGGGAGGTGAGCATTTTGATTCTTACATGACAAGCTGGGCAGTTGGTAATGAGAGAAACACCATGACTGTCTGGAATCCTGCAACCAGGGGTGTGCTCAGTGGGTACTGGATTTCTGTCAGCCCTATCTGGTAAACTAATGACTAATGAGCAGGAGTACTTTGGGATGCACAAAATTGGAGTCCGTTTCACTGATATGATTCAAGCACCTCCTGGGTGTATGACGCTAGTAGAGTTGATTCTGGAGTGTAAAGGTGAAAGAGACTGCTCCTCCCTTTCAGGGAGTTCTGATCTAGTTGGGCAAGGACAGGTGCATGGCCAACTACATTACAAGGTAGATTCTAAGTATAAAGATAGTCATGATGGGGGGAGATCACTTAAAGCATCATGGAGAGGTGGCATTTGGGCTGGGCCATGAAGGCTGGTGGCTGTGATGTGAAGCCACCATTAAAGAAACCCCCTCCCCATGCCAGGTTTGTGAAGGGCGCTTTGTAGATATGTATTTTTCATTCCAATCTGTTAAGTTAGGTATCCTTGTCATTTGCCCATGACAAACCCATAGAGGCTAAAGTGCTTCCAGGGTCAAGAGGCAGGTAAGTGTTGGAGCTTGGATCTGACCCTAAAGCCAGTGTGGTGGGAATTCCATCGCATGAAGTTACCACGTGGAGTGTGGTGACGACAGAGACTCCTGGGAGTGCGGAGGGCAGAGCCCAACAGTGGTGACTGGACCACTAGCAGAAGACAGTTGTTCGCCTGGAGCATGGAGTACTTGTAGGGCAGCATGGAACAGGAAGCCTGGACCAGCCTCTGGGGAAACCAGGCTGAGATGTTGGGAATTACATTTTTAGGCAAAATGGAGCCATTGAGAGTTTTTGAGCAGAGGAGGCTGATACTGGCTGAGCTGGAAGACACTGAATCTGGCAGCAGAGGCTGAGGCCAAATGGGCAGTGGTTCTGAGAAGTATGTGGTCCTGCAAAAAAAGAGGGGTGAGGTGGGTGGGAGTGGCTTTGGGGAGGCTGATTCTACAGAACTTGGCACCTGATGGGACATGATGTGTGAGAGGATAAAACTATTCAGTTTGAACCCAGGTGACGCTATAGGGCAGCCAAGAGATGTTGCTGGCTCTGGGAAAAGACGCAGGCCTGGTTTGGGTCTCACGGAGAGGAGAGATGGCCATTGCGGAGCTGTGGAGGCTGGAGAGAGCTTTCTGGCGGGAGGCGAGGATAGCTTTGTTTTTTCCCTGCCCAGCACCCTCTTCTTCTAACAGCCCCGCCCTTTTGCTTTGGGGCACCGCCCCTCTTCCATATTCAGTCCATGAGGTTAGGTGGGGATGACTTCTCATTGGCTCCATGGGTGAGCATGGGATCCAGCCCTGGCCAATCAGAGCCTTGCTTTCTTTGACTCCCCTCCACCGGTTTAGGGGGTTTAGGGACGAGGATGTGATTCATGGTCCAGAAAGCGCTTCCTTTCTGCTTCTGGGGTTGCCAAGCTGGTGGAAGGGAAGCCTGGAGCTACTGGTGGCCGTTGCCTGAGAATAAAGGCAGCGAGAGAGAGAGAGAGAGAGAGAGAGAGAGAGAGAGAGAGAGAGAGATATTCCTCATCACATTGATGGTTGGTCTCCCGCTAGCCTAGGAGCGAGATGCACCACCCTGGGCTTCCTGTTTGGGTGAGCCGATAATTTGACACTTACCAGTCAAAGGGCCCTGGCTCATTCAGGATTAGAAGCCATGTCTTTAGGGGACACCTGCCTTAAAGGTCCCAAGAAGACAGGCCTGGAGGGGTGGGATGTGGATGGAGAGAAAGTGCCCCGAGTCAAGGAAGGCTGGAGAGCATTTATCCCAGGCTTTGCCTGAGCATAGGGCAGGTGCCTTTGACGTTTGCCATAAACAATACAATCCCCACCTGGTTGCCTTTGTGGGACTCCAACTGTAGAAAAAAAAAAAATCAGGAAACAAGTAAACAAACATGCTGGTCACCATGGAAATGTAAACCCAAGGTGTTAGGAACAATAGCTGTGTGTGAGCCCGGAAGTGGATGCTGTCTCCACAGTTGGTTTGATCCCAAATCTTTTTCCCTTAGGGAGCCTGGACATACCTATAAACTCGTTATATAGACAGCTTCCCCTAGAGAGGGAAACACCTCCGATAAGCCTCGGTTTCATCATCATTAAAATGGCTATAAACTTAATATGGTGCTTGTGCATACCAGGGCTCTCCTCACAGCTGCTCTTATTCCAATCCCGCAGACGAGAAAAATGGAGAGAGATTCCTTAATGTGCCCAAAGTCACCGATATTAATGGACAAGGCAAGGCTTGCATTGAGGCCCCAGTGTCCGCACCCTTTCAACAGCCATGTTCTGCTACTTTACATTGGTGTTCAAAAATTTTAGTAGAAGCAGTTAATACTTATTTTACTTGTCTTATTTTATTGAGTCCTGACCACAGACCAATGGGGTAGGTGCAACTGGTTAATCCCACTTCATAATGAGAAAGTGAGGCACAGAGGGTTTAGGAATCCTGTCCAAGTTCCACAGTCAGTAGGAGGCAGAATTATATTTTGAGGTTATTTTTTTAGATAACGATTTGAAATGCTGATGTGCCTTAAAATTATTTTGGAAGCCTAGGATGCGTGTTAACTGTAATTTCTAAATCTGGCTCTCATCAATTGTGATGTTCTTCATGTGTAGATTTATATTAAACAAATGGGGGGGGATGAACATTGTGGACAGAGAATAACAGTGACTTGATTTGTCTATTATCGTTGGAAAACCATATTCCGGAATTCACTAACACGTAAGTAATTGGACAGTGTTAAAGCAAAGAAATAAGCTTTGAAAACAAAATCACACCTTTAAAATCTATGCAAATTCTTTCCTTGGTGAAGGAAAAACCGAATGTACTACTGTTTGTGGGCTGGCTGGACGTGTTACAAATGCTGTGGAGTGGGAGTATGTGACAATTTTTTTTCATTGAGGGCCCATTATAAGACACACTTGGGCTGCTTAAACTCCCCCAAACTCGTGAATTGGTTCAATAACAAAAGGCATGAATCATATTAATATGAAGGTGCCGGAACATCTGCCTGAGTAATTTCTGACACTTTTTTTTCTTTCTTTTTGAAAATGTGTTATACTTGGGATTTATTGTTGGCCTAGAAGCTTCATGAAGACAGGGCCTGTGCTCATTATTTATTGCTCTTTGTCATGTGCCTGTATACGGTAGGTCTCAATGAATACTTTTTTTAAAAAAGATTTTATTTATTTATTTGACACAGAGAGACAGCCAGAGAAATTAGGAACACAGCAGGGGGAGTGGGAGAGGAAGAAGCAGGCTCCCAGTGGAGGAGCCCAATGTGGGGCTGATCCCAGGACTCCGGGATCACACCCTGAGGCAAAGGCAGACGCTTAACGACTGAGCCACCCAGGTGCCCCTCAATGAATACTTTTTGAATGAATGATGAATTTAGGAACACCTGGATTCTCCCGCATGCCAAGCCTACTTCTCTCCAGGAGGTTCCTTAGACTGGCAGATGGCCCAGGGCTATTAGAAGCTTATGGTAAAGTTCCAGCTGGTTTGCGGGCCCAAGGCGCAGCTCCGGACCGCTAGTTGAGGTGACCCAGTTTGGGAGCCCAAGGGCCCCTTTCCTCCTCAGGCTCAGCCCCAATCTCAGCTCTCACCACTCTGTCAGAAAGGGCGAAAGTCCCTCTCCACCAGCACAAGGAGGGGATGGAGCCAGGGGAAAGCAGGCAAAGATTCAGGAGGCCTCAGGGCCTGGCATGGAACTGGCTTAAGCCTCAGCCAGATAGGGGCTCCCAGCCCGGCTGTTTCCAGAGGATTTGAGGTTGGGCATTATGGTGACCTGCCTTGGGACACCCTGCTTCCACCCTCTGGGACGTCCAGGTCACCTCCAGCCTCAACCCTGGGGAGCTGTTTTAATTAAGGGCTAACTTTGTGTTGGTTACTGAAGGTGTGCTTTGCACTCTGCTAGGGACTGACTGCATGCTCACTGGTTTTCCCTTTAGCACTTTTTTTTTTTTTTTTTTTTTAAGAGACAGAGCATAAGGAGGGGTGGAGGTGGGGAGAGGTAGAGGGAGAAGGTAGAGGGAGAATCTTAAGCAGGCTCTAAGCCCAGCTTGGAGAGAGCCAGGCTTGGGGCCCATTCTCAGGACCTTGAGATCATGACCTGAGCCGAAATCAAGAGTCGGTTGCACACCACCCAGGCGCCCCCTCCCTTTGCAGTTCCTTTTCTCACTGCTTCCTTCTCTGTTACACAAAATAAGTTAATACCTCCATGTACAGTCTACAGCTTAGAACGCTTTATCTCCTCATCCTTACAGGGATCCTATTAGGATTGGGCTGTCATGATCCCATTTCACAGATGAGGAAATTGAGGCTTAAAGAGGATAAGTAACTTGCCCAGCATCATGTGTCTTCTCAGTTGTGTAAACCAAGTAAGGGAATGTGACTCTTAAACCCGTTTTTCTTCTCTGCTGGGCCTGGGGCCCACTCCCCTGCTTTGAGTTTGGGAAGGAGGGTATAGGCCTTTGTTTTGTAGGATTATTTATTCAAGTTACTGGTTTTTGCTCAATCACAGGGGCCTATGAGCTAGTTAAGGGCATTATGCTCGTTGTATCTTGTATATTTTTATTGGGAAAAGGCCACCACCCATCATATCTCTCATAGATCTGTTTCAGCAAAGCTGGCTGTAAAGTGTATTTCTGTAAAGTGAGCTCATGTAAAGTGAATTACAGTGAAGTGAATCCTAGTTCCTGGTCGGTTTCCTTCCTAAAAAATAAGATCGCTCCCGGAAAGTGTCCCAGGAGGGTGGGGGTCTGGGATCTGCCTTTGGCCACATGTTCACCCCCGTGCCTGCTCTCTCCCACCCCCTAGGCCCTGGGTATTGTTCTTTTGTGCAGATAGTAACAGCGCCCAAGAGTGCTGGGGCCCTGGTTGTAGCAGGAGTTATTTACCTTCTAGTCTCGGGGCGGCCACTTGTTCAGCCTGCACAGTATTTTAATAATTAGGAAAATTTCATCTCATGTCCCTGATTTAAGATTTCTTTTAGAAAATTGGAAGTTCTAGCAATATTATTAGGTAAGGATTTTTGCATAGCAACGTTTGTCTACAGTATTGGTTGTCTATTTTGGGGGCAGAGTTCCAGGCTTTACATTTCACCGCAGACCACACGTTTCCCTCTCACCTGACACTCAGTGCCTTTTGCTCAGTTATGTCACCCGGCCAACTGCTGGGTTGGGGCCCCTGTCCTTGTCTATGGTGTATTTGCCTTGCAAACTTTAAGTTATATAATAACAAGTTCCCCCTTTAAAAAAAAAAAAAAGAACAGTTTTGCAGGCACAGGGTTTACTTGACACACAATTTCAGCAGGCACTGATTTTGCTCATTTAATGGTGAGAGCTGGTTGTAAGACCGTGTATGAGTACCTAGCAGTAGGAATATGTTGGAACGAAGGACAGGGCGGGTACTCTCTGGAGTCCCCGGCCCACTAAGTGAAAGGGCTTCCTTTAAAGAAATGACAAGTAAAGTGCAATGCTAAGTGATAGAAACAGTATTCGAAGGGAAGACCCTTAACTTCAGGGGGACCGACGTAGAAGGAGCTGGGGAGGGGTAGGTGTGCCATGGGGACATTCCACGACAAAGGAAATGCAAGCAAGTGAGCTGGGAAATACCCGAGTTGGAGCCTGAATGATGCTGTTTACAAGTTCTTACAGGAAAGACTATTATGGGCGAGCTCTTAATGGGTTGTCTGTCTGTCAAGGGGAGAGACAGGCTGGGGGGGGGGCTGGACTGAGATGGAGTGACTCTAAGCTTTGGTTCTTGCATTTCCTGTCTTTCCATTTACAATCTGCTTGGGGATTAAAAGGCTCTGTGAATGGTGGTTGGTGGCTGCTGAGTGAGGGAGGAAGGAGGTGTGTGTGTTTCTGTTTCGCATTCTGAATATTTTCTGGACACAGAGAGGGTTTTCTGGTCTGCAGAGGAGAAGATACCCCTTGTAGGCCCTGAAGGCTGGGGAGATGATGGGCGGGAGGGTGAGATGTTATCTGTTTCCTGGGTGGAGTATGGACCGGAAGGAGGGGTGCCTGGCCCTGAAGATCTCAATTAAACTTTGGACTGGCTCACCCAGGGAGGTGGCATGATTTCCTCTGGAGGTCTAAAATAAAGAGCAGAGATTCAATTCCATCTGGAATGATGGGTGTGGCCCTGCCTGGCGGCTGGGATGGACCCAATGATCTCCCCAGTCTTCTTTGTTCTGAGACTAGACACCCCACCCCTCACCCGCCCTGGAGAAATTTCTGGAACTAGAAAGGTTCGGTCTCAGCACGTTAGAATTACTGCTAGAAAATAAAGACCCTTAAAGCTGGATCCTTTGGCTTCTTGGGCAACAAGCAGGAAAATACCCACCTTCTGTTAGACCAGGCACTTGAGTTCTAGGGTTAGTGAGTAGAGTAAAGAGAGTCTTACCCTTATTTAAAAGCGGACTGCACAGTTGTTGACTCTTTCAAGGCCTGACATTAATATACCCTAATTCAATTTGCTGTCTGGAAGTGGTTCGCCACATCTTCTGGGCTCCAGTGAGAAATGGTGACCCCCCTCCCCAAGAAGGGTGATCATATGGCTGGTGTCAGGATTAATAGTGTCTTCTTTCATCCTTAAAAGGATCCCTGTTTGGACCATAAATTACATAGTCAGTCTACCATGAACGAGCAGAAAAAGCTCAGTAGAAAGCTGTTTTGGGAGGAGGCATTGAAACCAAGGCATTTGAAATATGTGATTTTCCATTTAAATATATATATATATATATTATTCATTTTTGTAACCTAAATGACATTACAGCATTCAGAGCCTGACTCTTACTGGAAAGAGGAAGGACATTTTGTAATTGAGAAAGCTCATTAAAACAAAACAAAACAACCCTAAAAAAACCCAAGAAAAATGAAATAAAAGAACCAGGAGCTTCCCAGTCAGGGGCCCTACCCATGCTGTGGCTGTGGGGGCTGAAAGCAAGCTTAGCACTGCCTTCTGTCAGCAGGCCCCCAAGGACCATGGCTTTGGAAGGAAAGAGGATGCAGAGGGGTCCATGGCCTGAGGCTACAAGGCTGGAACATCCTGGAATGCAAACCTTGGAGCCCAAGGTCCCTGAGGTCAAAGGGAGCGGGATGGTGCCAGGCCTCTCAGTGCTTTGCTGGGGCCACTGAGTTCATCCTTGACCGTGGTTGGTTGCAAGAGTGCAGATTAGGGATTGAAAAAATATCTAAGCTCTAGTCACTTCTGTTAAAAGAGAAACTGAGGCATATGACAGATTTTAGGTTTATTTGGAAATCGAATCGATTCAGGCAGTGCCAGATGGGAAGTGGTCGGGAGTGATCCTCTGAAAGGAGCCGGGGAAGGACTCCCACAGAGAAGGTACGGAAACACCGGGAGACAATCATTTGATGGGCTGCCGCTGAGAAGCCTAGTTGGCTGTTTATGATTGGATGTCCTTAGCATTTTCTTTTCATAACCTTGAGGCATTTCCAGACTTAGGTTTTGGGGTGTTTACTAGACTGCCACTCAATCTAATGGCCTCCTTGTTTAATTAATCTCACACTTCCTAAGCAGAGTGACCTAAAGCAAATAGTTCTCCACTTTTAGCCTCGGCTTCCTTGTCTGTAAAATGGGAATGGAATCACCACCTATCTCCAGGGCTTCTGTGAGAACAGAATGGAGGAGAGCAGAAGGCGTCGGTAAGCTGGGATAAACCATGCCAACATGGGAGGATGTCTCTGTGGCCCTTGTGTGGTCGCAAGGGCTGGTGTTTCCTATGGGCAAGAGGGAG
This sequence comes from Ursus maritimus, assembly GCF_017311325.1. Lineage (NCBI taxonomy): Eukaryota > Metazoa > Chordata > Mammalia > Carnivora > Ursidae > Ursus > Ursus maritimus. Next base: position 12,028,418 of record NW_024426885.1, on the reverse strand, counting down.
GAGTGACACTGAGCCACCTTCATGTCAGGGACATGTGACAGACGGCCTCTAGTGCACTCTCTTTCCAGCCCTGTCAGCAACTGACAGGTTCAATGAGGCTTTGCCAGAATGTTCAAGTAGCTTTTCCTAACACGTGTCTTTCTTCAAACTCTGTCCCACCCCGCCGACCACAAACTTCACTGAGAACATCTTTTGCCAAAATGGAGCTGGCACAGCTGTAGAAAGAGGCAGTGTTATATATGGTTGTGAAACATGACATAGCGGCCGGCACGTAGGGTATATTCACCCATTCACCCACCCTCCCAACAAACAGGGGAGCCTGATAGTGTAGAGTCTTGGTGGTGAGGGATGAGGTTCAGGCGGGTAGAGAAATGGCATAGGTCTTCCACAGCTAAACACCCTGGAGCTATGCCTCATTGGCACTGGTAAGCTACTCTCGCTGAGCGTTGGTGCCTGGCTGCTGATACCGGGGCTTGTCCGTGAGGTGGGCACGTGGTTAGCTGGAGGTGGTCCCGTGTGTAACAAGGACTGCCCATGGCATCATGGCGCCCAGTTGTGTCTGCCACACGAAAGGGGTGCCGAGTTAGCATCATGGCGCCCAGGGAGCTCTGCACTGCTGTCAGTAGGCTGGGGGGCCAGGGAGGGGTTTGTCCCATGTAATGGGTTATGTACCCACTAAAGATGAAAATTATTGTTATTATTTTTAAAGATTTTATTTATTTATTTGACAGAGAGAGAGGCAGCGAGATAGGGAACACAAGCAGGGGGAGTGGGAGAGAGAGAAGCAGGCTTCCCACTGAGCAGGGAGCCCAGTGCGGGGCTCGATCCCAGAAAGCTGGGATCATGACCTGAGCTGAAAGCAGACACTTGACGACTGAGCCACCCAGGCACCCCAAAGATGAAAATTATTAAGATAATGTAGAAACATGAAAAATAACATATAAACTCTTTTTTCTTTTAAAGATTTTATTTATTTATTTATTTATTTATTTATTTATTTATTTATTTATTAGAGAGAGAGAGAAAGAATAAGAGGAAGGAGAAACAGAGGGAGAGGGACAAGCAGGCTCTGCACTGAGCACAGAGCCTGACGCGGGGCTCGATCTTACAACTCTGAGATCATGACCTGAGCTGAAATCAAGAATCAGATGCTCAACTGACTGAGCCAGCTAGGCGCTCCTAACGTATAAACTTTTAAATACAAGGAGTCTAACCTGCAAAGATCACAGTTGCAGTACTCAGAAATCCTGTGGTAGTGAGTGGCAGAAATGCAGATGTGTCTGGGAATCTAGAGGTATTCCTAGATTCTCCATCCAAAGAGTTAAATGACGTCCCTGGGGTTTTTCTGTCCCCGTCTCTCAGCTCTGTTGGTCTCTCCTCTGCTTCGTTCTCGGCAGGTCAGGAGGTTTCATAGGCGCTCTCTATGCAACTTCAGTGCAAAGAGAGCCTCTTTTCTGAAAAGCAGCAGGAACGCCTTGGAAAAGACTCTTTTTGGTGACGCCAGATCACTTGCCTGTGTGGTGGTTGGAGTTGGAGGGAAGGAAGGATGATGTGGGCCACATAGGAGGGCTGTTAGAGAAGGAGTGCCAGGTAAGTGAAAGCCACAGTTGTCCACCTCAACCATGTAAGAATAAGGCGCTCCTGGTGGGAGCAAAGACTCACCAGTAACTTACATGCCCAGGTGGTAGGAGCTTGGATTTTAAAGTTGTCTTCAGTGACAAAAACCACAATGTTTAAATGAGAATAATCTGACTCAGAATCGTCCTTCCTGTCACATTTTGACTGGGGTCAAAATGGATATATGCTTTTAAGTCTTGATCCAATAATCTAGGGTTTAGCAAACTTTTTCTACAAAGAGTAGGTAGTAAATATTTTAGTTTAATAGGCCATATGGTCTCTATTACAATTAGTAAACTCAGCCTCTGCAGGTTGAAAGGAGCCATAGCCTATACCTAAACAAATGGCCAGGCTGTGTGTCAATAAAACTTTATTTTTAACAAATATTGGGCCAGATTGCCACAGGCATTATCTTGTTGACCCCTAATATAGCTGTCTGAAAATTTTATATTCTAGTAGGCCATAAGACACTCCTGTAAAGTAATCTGTGTATTTGCAAACCACATATCTGATAAGGGATTAATATCCGAAATATAGAAGGAACTCCTATAACTCAATAGGAAAAAAACAAATAACCTGATTAAAAAACAGACAAAGGGCTTGAATAGACATTTCTCCAAAGAAAGACATACAGATGGACAACAGGTACATGGAAAGATGTTCAACATCACTAATCATCAGGGAAATGCAAATCAAAACCACAGTGATATGTCATTTCATACCTGTTGGGATGGCCATTACCAACAACAAAAAATAACAAGTGTTGGCAAGAATGTGGAGAAATTGGAACCCTTATGCGTTGTTGTTAGGAATGTAAAATGGTGCAGCCATTATGGAAAGCAATGTGGCAGTTCTTCAAAAAATTAAAATTGGAATCACCATATGATCTAGCAATCCTACTTCTGGGTATTTATCCAAAAGAATTGAAATCAGGAGCTCGAAGAGGTAGTTGTACTCCCATGTTCATTGCAGTTTTATTCCCAATAGTCAAGAGATGGAAGTAACCTAAATGTTTTTCAAAGGATGACTAGATTAAGAAAATGTCATATATACAGGGGCACCTTGTGGCTCAGTCAGTTAAGCTCTGACACTTGGTTTCAGCTTGGGTCATGATCTCAGGGTCCTGAGATCAAGCCCTGTGTTGGACTCCAAGCTCAGCGCAGAGTCTGCTTGTCCCTCTCCCTCTGCTCCTCTCCCCACTCTTTCTCTCTCTCTCAAATAAGTGAAGGAATAAAATCTTAAAAAAAAAGTCATATATACATACAACGGAATATTATTCAGCCTTAAAAAAGAAAGAAATCCTGCCACATGTAACAGCCTGGATAGATTGTGAGGGCATTATGCTAAGTGAAATAAGCCAGTCACAGAAGGATAAACACAACATGATTCCACTTATATGAGGAATTTAAAGTAGTCAAATTCATTGAAACAGGAAGGAGACTGGTAGTTACTAGGGGCTGGGAGGAAAAGGGAAATGAAGAGTTGGTGTTCAACTGGTATGAAGTTTCAGTTATGCAAGATGAAAAAGTTCTAGAAATATCTTTACAACACTGTGCCTGTGTAACAGTACTGGGTTGTATGCTTAAAAAATTGTTAAGAGGATAGATTTCATGTTATTTTTTTTTAGATTTTATGTATTTATTTGAGAGAGAGAGAGCATGAGATGGGGGGGACAGAGGGAAAGGGAGAGAATCCTTGAGCAGCCTCCCCACTGAGCGAGGAGCCTGATGTGGGGCTCGGTCCCAGAACCCCAAGATCATGACCTGAGCCAAAGGCAGACGCTTCACTGACTGAGCCACCCAGGCGGCCCTCATGTTATTTTTTTTAATCACAAATGTATATCAACTGAACTGTGTTAACAGTGTATTTTTTGTTCCTCATGTGGCTGGGAGCATTTGGAAAACATAATATTGCTCCCATCACAAAAGCGAAGGGTTAAAATTGCCCTGTACGAGGAGGGTCAATAATGTTCTATCACAAATTAAGAACTGAGGATGGCAGTCATGGTTGCGTCAAGAATGGGGCAGCTGGAGGCCACAACTAGGTGGCGTGGTTCGAACACTGGCTAGCGTGGCTCTGTCATGCCAGTTTGGGCAGTGCATTCAACTCTGTCATGAATTTGGGATTAGTGTGGCATGTGTAGTTGAAGTTTAAAGCTCCCTCCTGTACCCTCCAAACCAGGTGTTGCTTGGGATTGAAAACATTCATTGTTTGGTCAACAGAAGGCCCTCAGAGCTCTGATGGGAATGTCACCTGAGAAGGACCTTCTCCGCAGATTTGCATTTTAGCATCTTCAGGCTCTGCTCCGGGCAACTGCTGTTTTAATGGGCACAGAGGGACCTGCTGGGGTCTGCTCCAGAATAAGTCTGGAGTCCTGGGGTCAGAGATGGGATTTCGGACCCTCTTATTTTCTGCGGATGTGATTATATGGTGCATGGAGGCAGCCTGGAGTGCATGGTCTGTGTGACCATCCCGAGGCCTCCACTCCAGGGCTCTCTTATCCAGGCCAAAGAAAGGCCGAAACTCTGAGAACATTCCATTTGAATAAGATGCGTTTTTAATAAAAAGCAATGGAAAATGGTAAACCTGGCTTGAGGAAAGGGAATGTACTCTTTCATGTAAAACAAACAAACAAAAAATGTGACTGTGGGAAGCATCCAAAAAAATAAGATGACCTGGAGGCTGGATTTAAAAAATTGGCACTAAGGGAGATCTCATTTTCCCAGTCGATGACTCCCCCTTCAGCTGCGCTCATGCCAGTGGAGCAAACCAAAATAACTTCATAAATTAAAGTTTATGCAGGCAAGAAACTACGCCTGGAATATCACACACCAGATGAAAACCTTGAAGCCTTTGTTTACAACCGACATCCTTGGTTTGAAGGTTAATGGTGTCTAGAGAAGGTTAGGTTATACACATACGCAATTAAAAAGAAAATCACTGTTGATAGTCCAAGAGAGACCTAGCTGTGTTTACTTACTGTCCTTTAGGCCACCTTTGTTTGCTTGTTTGTTTTTCCCTCTAGAAATAATGTCTTTGTCTTGCCGTAATGAATTTAACCAGCTTTTGTTTAGACCAGGTTCATGGAAACTGCTCAGAGAGCTCAAAGTATGTTGGCAAGTGATGCCTTGTAACTAGCACCTCAGTTTTTTGTTTTATTACATAAGTAATAGAAGGATGCGTTTGGGACATAAAAGTTTCAAATTGTGTATAGAGCCGCGTCCATACACAAAAAAAGCTCCCCCTTACCTCCTTCCTGGCTGCTTACACTTCCTGTTCTTTTTAGATCTTTTTCTTTTTTTCGCTGTTTATGCGACTGTGAACACGTGTGTATATATGTACACATCCACATGGACACACTTAGTTTTATTTATAACACACCGGGTCATGATGTATGTCTTAACGGACCACTTGCTTTTTTCCGCTTACCATGCCCAGAGCTGCTGCTGGTCAGTATGTACGTGTCTGACTTTTTAATGTTGCAGAACATCCCGTAATATGAATGCGTAACTTATTGAACCATTTGCCTACTCTTCCTTTTTGCTATTAAACGAGGTAACGATAGCGTGAGACCACGAATGTGCCTTCTGGAGCTAGGCTGTCTGACTCTGACACGGGACTTCACGGACGGGGGAAATGACCTAAGGCAAGGGGTTAGCAAACTCCAGTCCTCCGGCCAGATGCACCCCCCTCATTTTTTGTGTGGCCTGCAAGCCAAGGATGATTTTCTTATTTTTAAATGATCAAAACAAAAATCAGTAAATAGTATTTCCTGATATATGAAAATCACACAAGATTCAAAGTTCAGTGTCCGTGAATGAAGTTTGGTTGGCGCACAGCCACGTGTATTTGTTTACCTATTGTCTGGGGCTGTTTTCATGCTGCAATAGCAGAGTTGAGTAGTTGTGACGGAGACCATCTGGCCCACCTAAAATATTTACCATCTGGCCTTTTACAGAAAACATTGGCTGACCCTCGACCTAGGGCAAATAACTAATGTCTTCAGTCTCAACTTTCTTTTCTGTAAGATGGAGATAATAGTAATAGTACCCACCTTGTACGGCTAAGTTACTTAATACATATATCAAAGCAATAGCACATGTAGCATATACCAGATGTATCCTGCAGGAAATGTACATACATAAATTACATGTAAAATACTTAGGACTTTTTAAGTGCTCAGTGAAGGTTGGCTACTATGTTTGCATCATTGGTATTATCATAACTCTTTATGCACATGGGCAGGGATAGTCCAGATGCCCAGAAGTGGGCTGGATGGTGAAGGGTGTGTTGATAAGTGCTACATAACTGCCTTCCAGAATACTTCACCAAGGTTTGCTCCTACAAATGGAGTCTCTGTCTTCCCACGTGCCTGACAATGCTGGATATAGGGGCTCATGGAGTAGAAAAGAAAGCTGAGTCTGGGAAGAGCCTGATGGGCTTCCTATAGGCTCTTCGGAGGCTGACCTGCCCCTCAGAGCACTGTGCCCAGACCTTTGGCTGTGATCATTGCTGGAGAGCGGTCTCCTAGAACCAGCCCGTGCTCACCATGCCCTGAGCCGGGGCCTCTTCTGTGCTGAGCCCTGGACCTGTAAATTCTATTTTTAATTCTCACTCCCTCCTCTGTGTCACAGATGAAGAAGCCGGGGGCGGGGGGGGCTCAGGGAAATGAAATAACTTGCTCCAGGTCCTAAAGCTGCTAATGCGGAAGTGGGGTTTGAACCCAGTTGTAGGAGGTGTAGACTGCACCAAACTTTCCACTCGACTCCTCCACTTCCAGGAAGGGGTGAGGAGATGGCAGACTCATTGTATCTTCTCTCCTTGTTTTTCCAAGTCAGCATCTCAGAAACTGGGTAGGAGCTACGGGACGGATCTGCAGTGAGCCTTGAAAGGGGAGCCTTAGTTGCGGCCGACTTCATCTCCTTTCAGTCCAAGTGAAGAGAACTGGTGATACCGCATCTATGTTTTTCACGCTCCAATGTCAGAGTCTGCTGCTCGGTCGTGCTGAGAATGATGGCGTTCTAACAGATAACCCTCCTTTGGGTGAAATGTCTATTTTTAGGCGTCTCCCTGCACTCCTGTCAAGGGCCTTTGCCCCAGCATTTCTCATGACCCGTTAGCATGCCTGCAAAACATGAGGCAGATTTACCCAGATATTCTTGACCTTGTGCACTAGGGAGATGGTTCTGGTTTTGTGTGTGTTTTCAATGACGAACATTTGCATTCTTTCCTCCCTGCGCATTTTTTTTCCTCACATCGAGATTAAGAAACAAGAAGAAAATGTGGCTCACTCCAAAACTTGGGATCTTAACTCACATGGACAGTAGTTCTCTATGAGGAATGCGAAACATTTGACAGAATTTCCTGAAGGAACAAAGAGCCATGATTCCCTGATTAAAACCACATTAAAACAAAAAGCAGACTATATCCGAAAGACCTGGTAAGAGTACTTCTTATTTAATCAAAAAGACAGCCCAAGTTGGTTGTTTATGGCCTCACCGAGGCCTTTCTTTGATGCTTAAACTTTTTAAGAACACACTCAGAACTTCCACTTTAGCCTGTCTTTACTCGAAGTTATTTTCCCAAAAGGCGGCCTTCCTTTCTGCAGCCCCTTTACATACGGTCACTGTAACAGATGAAAAGGAGAGCTTCCACTCTGATAGGCTGTGAGCAGTTATCTGAAGTTGTAATTGTCAGATTGCCCTGTTATTCCCTTGCTGTCTGATGGAGCCATGATGAAAGGGTCTGGGGGAAAGGAAATAGAAGGAAAAATCTTCTTCCAGAAGTTATGTGCCCAAAGCAGGGTTTGCCAGCCTCGACATCACTGACATTTCTGCCTGGATAGTCCTTTGTCATGGGGGGCTGTCCTGGGCATTAGAGAAGTTGAACAGCATCCCTTGATGCCAGTAGATGCCAGGAGCACCCCCAGCGTGATAACCAAAAACATCTCCAGACGCTGCCACGTGTCCCAGTGTTGAAAACCACTGGCTTAGATTTTGGTTGTCTTGAACTTGCACCCTGCTTCTCTGTCCTGTGCACCTCCCACCTTCAGCTCTCCCACGAGGGAGCTTTGTTTTCTTCTTCTCTTCCCACCATCACTGCCTGGAGACGTTGCTACGTCTGGTGCGCCAAGCTCCTCCAGCCCAGGTCACTGAACTAAGGCATATGACGTGGAGTGCGGCGAGCACGCTCCTGGGGGTTCCTCTTGCTGCTGGTCTGCTCGGTGTGAGGTCCTGCCAGGAGCAGCTGTGTGCGGAGAGAGATGCTCTGGAGACAGGGGTGCAGAAGGGAAACATCAGGTTGCTGTGAAGTGGAGCCCGGCAGCTCCGGCCTCTGGTTCTGGTGACATGGACAGCTGATGGATCACCGTGCTCTGACCCCCAGCAGCCCAGGCCTGTCATCGAGAGAGCCGCCCTGCTGTTTCCCCTTTTGGAAACTGAAGGGCAGATATGGTAAAGTTCCCAGGAGGGGCTTGGCTGGATCTCAGTGAGCAGGAACACAGCCCTTTCCCAGGTCCAGGGAGTAGGGAGGCTCTAGAAATGTCTCTCCCTGGGACATGTGGCTCCTCTAGCCTCTAGAACACGGAGACCTGGTGCCGGGGGCTATACTAGCAAGGCAGGGGAAGGGCGCTGGACCAAGAACTTGAGACCTGAATATGGGTTCAGTTCTACCCCAAGTAGTAGCACGAGCTTGGGCAAATAGTGCCCTCCTTCTGGTCTTCATCTTTCCCATAAAGCCACCTTCCCCTGTTCCCGTAGTAGCTTCCACATTTCTATTTTTCTCCTGTCTTACAGGCAAAGGTGATACTATTAAGAGATAGAATTGTGACCTTCCTGAACTTGCTTTTATTTTTTTTAAAGATTTTATTTATTTGGAGAGCATGTAAGCAGGGGGAGGGGCGGGGGGGGAGGCAGAGAGAGAGAGAGGGAGAGGGAGAGAACATCTCCAGCAGACTCGGTGCTGAGTGCGTGGACCCCAATGCGGGGCTCGATCTCAAAACTCTGAGAACATAACCTGAGCCAAAAACCAAGAGTCGGATGCTTAACTGACGGAGCCACCCAGGCGCCTCCGAATTTGCTTTTAGTTGTGAGTTCCTAATTAGGGGGCGTGTCAGTGAGGGGCTTGGGGGTCCTTTGGTGGGTTTTACCTTATGTTTATGGGGTCTTAGCCCAATAAAAAGCATATCTTTTCTTTGAACAAATTGAGGGGTGAGGCCTTGAGTGAAGGTTTGAACCTTGGAGCTTGCCCAGATTTATTTATCATGCAAGTCATCCTCCTCCCTTGGGGCCAGTAAATCAAGTGTCCCCAAGGCCAGGATTCCTTAGGGAAAGTGACCGACAATGGAGGGCAAGGTTTAAGGTTAGTGTGGACTGCGAAGGCCCTGCCCTGTACTGGGTAGGGGTGTCGGCCTGCCTTTCCTTGACACTGTCCCTTGTTGCTGCAGGCTGGCCGCAAACCCTGGCTGTCCTGACCTGCCAGTGAGGGAGTGCTGAGCCTAGAAGTGCCTCAGTGGTCACAGCCCAGGGATGACACAGTGGTGTCCACAGCACCCAGTGCCCTCTGAGCTGTAGGAGACTCAGCTGGAGAGAGATTACATTCGGCCCTTGATGGAATCCCTAGATTCCAAGGAAAAGAATGGGCGGGGGGCGGTTGGAGCAGCCATGAACTATCTCACGTTTAGCATTGCTTCAGAAAATAAGCCACCTCAGGTCACTGATGTCCACTTCTCTAGGTCCAGTGGTCTCCTGAGCACCCTGAACTGTGCCCATGAGAGGCCTAGCCTGCCCCCTTGTCACCCTTTTAACCCAAAGCTTGGAGTCCTCGGTTCAGCTGCTCTGTTGTATGTGCCCAGCTGACTGAGTTCAAGCCCCTCACGGGCCTGTTCCCTGTTATGCGCGGAGGGCAGAAGGCATGGCCTCCCCCAAGGCTGGACCGACAGCCGGGGCTCCATCCCCTGCACATACCCTGCTCATCTGGAGGTCAGAGCTCACCATAAAAATGGTGCGAGTGGCCAGTTCTGTCTTCACTGTGGCTCTGGGCAGCCCAGCCTAGCTCCAGGCTGGATTTGAGACCTGAGAGTGAACTTCTCTGTGAATAATGACACAATTCTGGAAAAATGCAGCATCTCCCGGATACAACTTCTGGAGCTTTGCCTGGGGGAGGAGGGCCTGGAGGGTGTTTTGCATTCTGGCTCTTGGTGGTTCTTTGCCCTAGGGATGTGTGCCTGTGTGGTGTGTGTGCTTTTTCACAGGGCACACATTTTCAGATGTTCGCATGGACCAATTCTGGGAGTCCCCTGGGGAAAAGGAGAACACACAGAATGCTGTGACACCTAATGGAAAATATTATGCCTTTGTCAACGGGGCTTGCGTGCCTCCTCTGACTCTTGCCTTTAGAACAAACCAAACCCCAGCTGGGGAGGATGAACCACACATGAGCCTGCTGGGCTGGTGACCGTCCCCTTTCAAGGGCACTCTCTTAATTCTAAGTGCCTTTGAAAAATGCTTTCAGAATCATACAGTGCTTGAGTTTGGTGGGGTCAGGGGAAGGGGCTCTGAAAGGTCATCTTGGCCAAATGGCCTGTTTTATAGGAAGATGAAACTGCACTTGGAATCACTTCAGTCACAGCCCCCTGCTCTCTCGTTGGGTCCTCTGGTGAGTGTTTGGAAGTTGTTTCTAATTTCTCTAATGGAAACTTTGGTCAACATTCTCCACTTGGTAGGCTGGTTATATTGGACACGTTTTCCAAGTGACCTAAAGGAGAAGCTAAAGCAGTGGTTCTGAAATGGGAAGGAGAATGTCCTCTCCCCCAGCTCCCCCGATCTGGTAGAACTCCTCTGGGGTCACTGGTAAACCTGGGAGGATGTCATATCTCAAGAGCTTTGGGGCGAAGTGGCTGAGTCCACTGGAAAAGATGCTGTGGATGGGATGGGCTGTCTGACCAGCTTGCGTGTGAGTCTTGACTTACATGGCGCCTGGGCCACCTGGAAGATGGGCTGTGGAACGGCCAGTCCCAGAGCCCTTGCAGAGAGTATCACCTTCATTGTCTTTCATTTTCCCCACTAATTTCATTAGAATGTAATTTATGTACAGTAAAATTTGCTCTTTTAAAGGGCACGATTCTGCACATTTGAACATACATAAGCAGTCACGTAACTGCTTCCACAATCAGGGACATTTTTTCTTACCCACGGAAACTCCCCCAGACTCCTTTCTAGTCACCTCCTTCTCCACCCCCAGCCCCTGGCAACCACTGACTTGTTTTCTGCCTCTATGTCTTGTCTTTATAAGAATGTCATTTAGTGGAATCACGTGGAATGTAGCCTTCCACATCGGTCTTCTTTCACGTGGCGTAATGCATTTGGAATCATCCGTGTTGCTATGTACATCAGTTCCCTTGTATTTCTGAGTATTATTCCATTGTTTGTTTATCTGTTCCCCAGTTGAGGGATATTTGGGTTGTTTCCAATTTTTGGCGATTATGAATAAAGCCACTATAAACATCCATGAACAGCTTTTTGTGTGAACATAAGTTTTTATTTCCCTTGGGTAAATATCTAGGGGAATTGCTGGGTCATATGGTGAGTGTATGTTTAACTTTATAAGAAACTTCCAAGCTGTTTCCCAAAGAGTGGTAGCATTTTGCATTTTCACTGGTGACATATGAACGTTGACTATCTTTTATTATGTTCTAGTTTCCCAAATTGATCAGAGCCAGTAGGTGCTTGGCCTTTAGGTGGCAAGGAACAAAGACCCGCTGTTCACCTCACCCGTTTTAGTTTGGGTTCCCCCAGAGGTAGACTCTGAGGCAGTGATTCGAATGTAAGTGGTTTATTTGGGGGGTGGTCCCAGGAAACACCAGGGGAGTGGAGAAGTGAGGGAAAGGAAAGAAGCAAGCCAATAAAGGGCATGCCATCAAGCAAGTCGCCATTTTGGGCGGCTGGCTCTCCATTCCACTGGGAACTCAGAAACAGTACAGAGCGGGCCTGAGTTCTCGCCCAGGCTCCGTCTTTCAACGGGACTCTGTCCACTCGGGACTTCCTTCTGTGCTTTATAACTTCTGCTGTTGTGTCTCAGGTTCCCACTAACCACTAACTCTGTGGGGCTCACACTCCCCAAAGACAGAGTTTGTTTGGTGAGTTAGTCACTGCCTTTCCATCCCGTGAAGTCCTCAATTTAGGTAATGCTGTGGAGACTCTGGCTGTCCATTGGCTGCCCTCAGGTCAGGTGACCTGCTCTGGCCAATCAGCTGTGACCAGGGAGGTGAGTCAGTTTGGAGCAGCCCCGTCAGATAGAACCTCTTACCTGATGGAAATGTTATCTACGTCTGTCTAATACGATATAGCTGCTGGCCATATGTGGCTTTGAAATGTAGCTAGTCCTACTGACGAGCGAAATTTTCCATTTAGTTAAATTTTAATTAAGATTTGAATTCATATAGTGGCCAGTGGTTACTATATTGGGCAGCACGGTTCTAGAACATGGGCTTAAAAGGGGCGTTGGCCTCTTCTCTTGAGCGAACGATGTGATACAACATTTTCTTGAGATTAGTGTTGTTGTTGTTTTAATTTGTCAGAGAAAGAGATGGAGAGCACAAGCAGGGGGAGTGGCAGGCAGAACAGGCAGAGGGAGAAGCAGACTCCCTGCTGAGCAAGGAGCCTGATGTGGGACTTGATCCCAGGACCCCGGGATCATGACCTGAGCTGAAGGCAGAGCTTAACTGACTGAGCCACCCAGGTGTCCCAAGATCAGTTTTTTGAAAAGCCAATTAATACCTGATTCAGAATCTTTATGATTTTTTTCTTTTAGATTTTATTTATTTAACAGAGAGAGAGAGAACAAGCAGGGGGAGTAGCAGAGGGAGAGGGAGAGGGAGAAGCAGACTCCCCACCGAGCAGGGAGCCCGATGCCAGAGCTCAATCCCAGGACCCCAGGATCATGACTGAGCTGAAGGCAGACACCTAACCGACTTAGCGACCCAGGTGCCCCAGAATCTTTATGATTCTGATTATGAATCTTTTAAAATCTTTTTTTGCCATCTGCTTCAAAAATTGGAAATACCATCATTTTAGGCAATGAAGTTAAAACTGACCCAATGATATGTTGGTATAAATTCTGTTACGAAGCTGCCTTTGACATATTTACATTTTACTCTCAGAAGCTGACTTTAATTCTGTAACTCATTCTGACATTTGTACTATACCTAGTTTGTGTTGTCAAACGTATGTGTGTGTCTGATATCCCCCCTCACACATGGAGACGCTTGGCAGCCGATCAGGCCCACCAGGAAGTAGGGCTGAAGTTGTCTGCTGGAATTCGGAAGCGTGAGTTGTATTCCTGACTGCAACTGAGGTGTGAATTTGTGAAGTCAGAGCCAAATTAGGTTCTCTACCATCTGAAGATTATAGACGAGTGTCGTAAACTTTCGTTTTAATATTACTTTGCCTTGGCTTCAGGAAATGACCAAGTGATGCCTGATTTAAATTCTTTTGGAGTCATTATAATGAGATGGAACTTCCAAGGAATACCGGACAGGGAGTCAAGGAACCAAGGTTCTTACTCAAGCTATACAACTGATCTGCTTGCTTCGTGACCTTTAGCAAGTAACTGCATTTTTCCGAGCATTGCTTTCTTCATCGGTAAATATAGAATTTTGAGTAGGTCTACATTTTATAAATGTTCTATGGAACAGCACTGCAGGAAATGTTAATAAGCATACCTGAGAATTAGGGTCTATGGTCAAGTATTTGGGAAATACTGCTTACGGTATCTTTTTGGATATTCCCAATGCATATTCTTATCTCAAAGGCTCTGACAGGGGCGCCTGGGTGGCTCAGTCGTTAAGCGTCTGCCTTCAGCTCAGGTCATGATCCCAGCGTTCTGGGATCGAGCCCCACATCGGGCTCCCTGCTCAGGGGGAAGCCTGCTTCTCCCTCTCCCACTCCCCCTGCTTGTGTTCCCTCTCTCGCTGCCTCTCTCTCTGTCAAATAAATAAAATCTTTTTTAGAAAAAAGGCTCAGACAATCCTGCAGAGGAATAAAATGTTCTTTTTCATGTATAAATCCGGTATTCCAAAATTATTTGAGCTTGTTGTCGTCGTTTATTTTTGTGGACCATCTCTTGGCATCTCCCAGAATACTGCTCTATAGATGCATCAGTTTGGAAAACGGGAATAGGTGATCCTTAAACTTTTCTGGCCTAAACGTCTGAGCCCTTGGCTAAAGAGGAAGTTTGTCTTTTTCATTACGCTCTTAGCATTTCTTTTCCAGTCTTCAGTTCTTGTTCCCTTCTCTACACCTTCTTCTCCCGAGTTTTAAAACCTCATCGATTACTGATTGTAGGTCTTTTCTTTATTCATAACACTTGTTCTGAGAGAGATGGCCGACAGCTCGTTGGAGAGACTCACAGTGTTGCTTTTCTCAAATGTGACATGCTCCAGGAGACTCTATTTTTTTTTTTTTAAATCAAACTCAGCTGCTTGCAGGCCACCTTGAGTGCTCTCCATTGGTGCTTTCAACTTGTCTGTGTGTCATGGCGTAGCTTGGATCTTCCGAATTTCAGCACGATGACTGAGGTTAGATCCGTCTCTTTCCGTTAGAAGTGACAGCAGCTCAACTCCAACTAGCTTAAGCAAAACCAACCAACGAACAGCCAACCAACCCACCCCAGGGATTTTGTTGGCACACGTGTTTGGGAAGTGGAGTCCCGGATGGGGTTCAAGTTCTGTCATCTGGTGATTGTTTCTCTCTGTTTCCTGTCTCCAAACTTCCAAAGCTCTGTATTAGCACTGCTTCTCTCTGAGCGTTGGCCTGTTTCTTTGCTGCGATACCTCATCTCTTTCCCCATCATGGGAAAGATAGCCTGCTATTGTATGTTCCTTAAGATGTGCCACTACGCCCCCATCCCCCAAAGAAAGACCCCCCCCCCACCTCGTCCCAACACCCATGTATCAATCTTCATTTAAGCATGCTGATAGCTTCGCTTGGGTTTTGTGTCCATACTTGGAATTTGATCCCTGTGAACATGGTTTGGGGCTCTAGGAGTCCTGTGCAGGTGGCCGGGTAGTGGTTGGCCGTGTAGCATAGCAAGTGGGGGGCGGGACAATGTTTTAGCCAAGAGAGGGACCCTGGGTAGACTAAAGCAACAGCCAGCTACGCATACTGCCCACTCGCTCCTCGTGCCGGCCAGGGGCACCCTGAGCAGCCATGGTGTGGTGGGCTTCTTCGATCTTCAGTTTTTGCAGCTGGGCTTTGGAACTCAAAACCTGATCAGACAGACAGAGTGACTTTAGGTTTGGGTCTGCTCTTGAGTGAGAGGCCAGAGCTCGACCACATGGGTAATAGCTGTGAGGCCACTGGTATGTCAAACATTTAACAGCAGCTTTCTAGAAATAAAAGTGTCCTGATTTGTAGCATTTGCCCCTTTCCATGACGCCATTATTCCCTCCGTGGCCTAGTTCAGGCTACCAACCTGACCTCCCTCGATGGGGAGATGGGAAAAGATGCCCACAATTGGCCTGTGTGGGTGTGAGCTGGGTCCAGCACAACACAGTGTGAGGCCCACCAGGGAGACTGGTAGTTTAGCAGAGGTTTTCGTATTCATAGCTTGGGCTCTTGAGGGGACAGAGGGAGCAGGACCAAAAGAAAGGAAATAAAGCAGAAGAACCATACGCATTCAGCCGATGGTTGAGTGAGGCCAAGAGTGGACGCTAAGATCCTGTTGGGAGTCAGATGACCTGGCTTTGAATTTCCACCCACTGCTCAATAGCTGTCTGATCTTGAATAATTGCCTTAACCACCCTGTGCTTGGTTTGCTCACCTGCAAAATGGGGAGAATATTGAGATTCCGTTGAGATGACATGTGGGATACCTTTGGCCTAGGGTCTAGCCCCTGCCGGGAACTTAACTATTAATATTGCTATTACTGACCATACGCAATAATCTGTATGGGATCCTGGGGTCCAAAGAGGAAGACGCAGACCTGTCCTAGGGAGCTCAGAGTCCAGTTGGGAAGGCAGACTGAGATGCCTACACTCCTGTTGTGCTACTCCATGTTGGGCTAGTGGGGTCTCACGGCTGCCTCTTAGGGTAAACAGCAGCCTTTATCCATCTTACCCTCCCTGCCGGCACCCCAAGACTTCTCCTGGTGAATCAGGCACACATGTTTGGTCTCACAGTACTCCCCTCCAGCCCATAATTTTGGGGGCTCTCTTCATGTGCCGGGCTCTGTCTTTCCTGCTTTCTATTCTTTATTTTCCTTCATCCTGTTAAGTCCTTTGTGAGCCGGACATCACCAGCCTTGTTAGACAGATGCAGAAATTGAGGCTCGGGATAGAACAGACCTTTGCTGAGGCTCCCAGACAGGTGAGCAGCAGAGCAGGGATTTTGATCCAAAGTTGGTGTTAGGGACTGCATGTGTGCCCTCCAAAATCCATTTGTTGAAGCCCTAACCTCCAGTGGGATGATATTAGGAAGTGAGCCTTTGGGAGGTGATTAGGTTTAAATGAGGTCATGTAAGTAGGACCTCATGATGAGATTAGCATCCTTACAAGAAGAAGGAAGAGAGACCAGAGCTTTCTCTTTCTACCACATGAGGACATAGTGAGAAGACAGTTGTTTGCAAGCCGGGAAGAGACCCTCACCAGGGAAGCACGTTGGCTGGCACCTGGATGTGGGATTTGCCAGCCTCCAGAACTGTGAGAAATAAATTCCTGCTGTTTAAGGCCCCCCAGTCTGCGGTACTTCTTAAGGCAGCCCGAGCTGACTGAGGCCGTTGGGTTCAACCCCCATCGGAGTGCCTGGGTTCCACTGTGACAGAAGTAAGCAGTCCGTCCTCTAGAAAGGCACGTGTGTATTTCCAGGCATTCCGGATCGTCTGGAAATCCCTGGGCTTTGCTGGCCCTCATCTAGAACCACTGGCTGGTCCCTCTGAGCTGCCTTTCATTGGAGGCGGCCTCTGAGTCTGCCCAGGCCAGGTCTAAGCAGTCCCGCCCCATCGACCGAGCCACCTTGGTTCCCTCTCTAGGCCCCACAAATGGAGAGGTTCTTTCCCACTCCCCAGCTGACTCTGGGACCACCTGGAGACAGGGCACCCCTGTCTGGCTTCTCCTAGGAGGACATTCTGAGGCAAAATAGTTGTGCCCATTGTCTTGGGGAAGTCTATTTGAGGCTGCTGCGGGCTTGAGCAGTCTGAGGACTTAACCTACTTTTAGAAACAATGCTGGTTGCTTTTACCCAGGAGAGCCCTTCCCAAATGTTCAGCCACCATCCAATGGGCTTTCCTGCCCTTCCATAACTTGTATGTTTTTAAAGGTAAGGAAGTTTAAATAGTAAAGCCGTAGGGTCGGCCAAGGGAACACGCTATCTAATCCTGTAGCTGAGATAGGAAGCTGGGAGGGTGTCTTTAGATGGAGCCGACAAGGCCTAACTGCTGTTTCTCGCTGGGCAGCTCATTGAGAAACCAAAGGGCCTTTTCTGCCGCTTTCCCATGAGGCCTGGATTTGGCCAGTTTTGGGGGGTTTGGGGTAGGGGTGGGAAGATATGTTTCATTATGTAGTTCTGGTTTAGATGGCCCCTCCTGCCAGTTTACCAGCCTGGGAGCTAGGTTTGTAATGCTGGCTAAGCTGGCTGCAGGCCTTCTCATCTTGGCCAGATGAGAGAGTCTCACTTGGGGCTGGAGTGAGACACAGGCTGGCAAGGGGCTGGAGGCTGAGCTATTGTCTGATTGAGGGATTGAGGATGGTGGTAAGGTGAGAAGCAAAGTCCTAGACCAGGTCACCTAAGGGTGGCCTCTGTGCCCTCTCTTTGTAGCTGGGGTGTGAAAGAGCAAGGCTGTTGAGGGAACTTCAGGCTGCTGGAGGGGCTAGTGTCAGGTGGGAAAGAAGGAGTTGAGTTGGCTGGAAACTCAAGCCGCGGCCTGGACACCTCAGTGAAGAAGTAGGGCTTTAGCACTAGGGAGCCGTAGAAGGTTTTAATGTAGGAGCAATGAGTGGTTCAGAAAGCTGATCCCCGTGGCCCTATGTAGCTTCGCAGGCTGCAAGGGATTGGACACACCCCCTGCAAACCCCCTGAGCTGGCCTTTTTCTTTCTTTCTGTGGCATACTCTCTCATTTCAGCATTTCTCAAACTTCCATCCCCTCTCTAGTCCGGGACTAGGTATAACATCTGTGCTCTAGACCCTCTTGTTGGTGATTCCTCCAGAGCAGCTGTGCTTGGGGTGTGACTCTGACCTACAGGGATCATGTGTGCCCTTCTCGACTCGCCTTTCTGCTCTGCTCACTGTGTGGAGCTCACCCGTGGGCTTTTATGTGCCGGGATGGAATAAGCGAGTTCGATTTTGGCTGGTCTGGGCTCAGGAGGGAATCCTCATCAGAGCCCGCACTAGTCAAGTGGGGTTTACTGCACAGGTGCAACAGGCATCTCAAGACAAGCTCCACGAGGACTCAACGTGGACCAGAAAATAAGGAGCCAAGGCTAGGTTTTTCTGTATTTCAGGGGCTGCTTACTGACTTAGCACCTGGCCCAACACTCAGCCTCGTCCTCTAGGCATGTGATCCTGTGGATCTCATGTGCCCACAGCTGAGCGCCATGAGCCCTAGGAGTCCCTGGGACAGAGAGCTCATCTGTCCTTCCAGGCTACAGAGGTCTCTGGGCTCAGGTGTCTGTCCCTATTCAAGCAGGCACGTGATTGGCGCTTCTGACAAATCAAAGTGGGTGGAAGTGGAGGTGAGGGTAAGGGGGGATGGCTTAGGCCATGGTCTTTCAGCTGCTGTTTGGCAGAACCCTTCAAATTCATCCTGCTGCTCTTAGAAGGTGCCTTTATGGTGTAGGGAGAAAGTGCATTTGACTGTAGAACTTGGGTTCTACAGCAAGTAGGTCCAGCGACTACTCATGGGGGCCTGAGTTTTATTCTCCATGAAATGAAGAGGTCAGATTAGATGGCCTCTGGGAATGTTCTCAGAGCTATGGTTTCAATGGAAAGCTTTGCCTTGGTTCTGCTGCACAGACAGTGGCATGGGGCTAGGGAGGCCGTTTGAGCATTGGAAAGCGGATTCCCCCACATTCCCCCAGCCAGGTCCCAAACCGTAGATGGGAAGACGAAGGAAACAGGGTTCCCTGGGGAGATGGGTAAAAGCCGACCGAATTTCTGCAGGCATGAGGAAGAGGGGGACAGGGTGCCCTCGTTGGTGCTGACCCCCAAGTGAGTGTCCTCTCTGAAGCCCGCCGGGCTCTGGGACCTGCAGGGTGTATCACTAGGTGCTGAAGAACAAGGCAGAAGTAGCAGGTGCCAACTCCGCCCCCGTTCTGCTCACTGGCCTCGCCCACACGCCCATGTGCCTTCCCAGACAGAGAAATTCTCTGTATTTGTTGTTTTTCTCCCACCCACTCCTGAAGCAACAGATGGAAACATGGCATTAGTAAGTCAACTTCCAAACAACCTTTGTGTTAATTAGGTAGAAATAATTAGATTATTTAAAAACAAAATCCAACGCAGTGCTTTTCTAGTTTTTCAACGTATTTTTCTATGCAAAGAAGTGAGTTCACTATTGGGAAAGCACAGCTTGGCTTCCCTCCACCTCTCGGCAGACCCCTTGTGTTGAGGGTCCCAATGTCTGAGGACCTGCCTCAATTAGTGTGGCCCCATCAATGAGTTAGCCCCAACCCCACTGCTGCTTTCATGGCCCAAGAGGGGATATGACTTCATGGTCAGAAGGCCAGGCGTGCTGGGCTTGATTCCTAGTTCTTCCGCCAATTCAGACATGACCTTGGGTGATTTGGTTAATTACTCTGAGCCTGTATGTTTTCATCTGTGAAATGGGGATAATAATAGGGTTGTTGAGATTTAAATCATTAACACATGGCACACGATAAATGCTAAGTGTGAGCCATTGTCATCCGCGTCGTGTGGCGGTAGTTGTCACTCACATTGTGTCAGCATCTCAGGACAGGGAGGAGCGATGAGGGATGGATGGGTCACACTGTCTCTGTGATCCCTGTGGAAGGCTGTGGATCTGTCTCATTGTGGACATTGAAGGTGGGAGTCATCAGTTTTCCACAGAGGCCTGGGCCCCAGTTGGCCTCGTGCCTGGGTGACCTGGAGCGGTAACAAAGGGGGTGCCCTCCTCTGGCGGCTGAGCCCCTGTGGACCCAGGAGTCCATCCTCCAGAGGGATAGGGTGTTCTGGCCCCGCTTCAGGACGGCAGTGGGGCCTTGGTCATAATGTTACCTCACTCCACACTCTTCCTGGCAAGTTTCTGTTTGTTCTCTCATGGAAACACAGAAACAAACTGGCATCATTTCCAAGCAAAGAGGGACTTTTCGCAGGAAGTTTGTAGACCTGACACCTTCTCCGTGCTTGCTGTGGCGCGTGGCCTCTTCTCCGACAATGCGGTAGACTCGCTTGAGAACAATAGACGATTGTGGAGGCCGGCTTCCTGTGAGAAGGAAGAATGGGCACAGGTGGGTGTCCGGAGGCCGCAGTCCCCAAGGAAGGGATTTCCTGAGAGCGTCCCTCATCCCCTACCGCGTGGCTAAGGTTCCCTGTGCGTTGGCCCTGTCGTGAGAACGCAAGGGCCCCCAGCATTCCAGGGCCCCTGTGGGCAGGCCCTGTTCTGAGACTTACTGCGCTTTAACCCTGTAATGGTGACAAGGACTAATGCGAACTGCTGCTCGCCCAGCCTCTTCCCGGGCACCATCTTGGAAGAGGCTGACCAGCACCAGGCCTGGGATGTCAACCTTTGGCAGGGAGGGGGTTTGCCCTGCCCCACCCCTCTGCCAGCTGCGTCTCACACCAATTTACCTTCCTTTTTGTTCCTTGAGTGCGCCTTCCTGGGTGCTAGTCCCACTGCCTGGGACCCCTTCCTTCCTCTCCCTACCCTTCCTGTCTCGGGTTCCTCACTGACTGTCAGAGTGTGGCGTCAGCCTCCCCTTCTCCGGAGGCCCCATTTGCTGTCCTAGGTAGCTGGGCTCCCTTGTGGATCACTGATTCTTAATCACAGCCCTTGTTCATTCCTTTTTTCCCCACTTCTCACCAACATTTGTCATTGTGCATTTGTTGGTTTGCTTTTCGTGTTGTCAGCCTCCCCGACGGGACCGTGAGTGGCCCACTGCTGGTTCTGCAGCACCAGCCTGGCTCGCAGGAGCCCTGCGAACAGCAGGGGAAGGCACGAATGAGAGGGAACAGGGGTCTGTAGGAGATGTTCAGAGGCTTCTTCTGAGAGGTATGAAGTGGAGAGTGAAGTATGGTTTTTGTAAGTCAGACCAGACGCGTTTTCCTTCCAGCAGCTCACACTGTAGTGTGCCTGGTACACTCGTTCAGAGGGAAAAAAAATCACTTGGTTCTTAAGAAGGTTCTGGAAATTTCATCTGCGTTCGGGCAAATTGGCACGCTAGACCTCTGGGGCAATACAAATGTGGAGTTTGAACTCTACCCTCCTTCAGAGAGCAAGGCTGAAGTGATAGGACAAAACGCATTTAAATGTCATGAGTGTTATTATTAGTTGTAATCTTATCTTTGTTAATAATAATAACAGGACCCGCCTAGAAGTTGCTGAATAGCAGATAGGCGCTTTTCTAAGCTCAGGCTGCCCGATAGGACTGTGGACCCTGGGGAGGCGCCGACTCGGTTAGCACCACGGTGAGGGACGGAGTGTGGGCCGGAAGCCCCACCCTGGCCACATCCTCCACGCCCTACGGGGTGCTGGCCATTCAGAGAGGCGCCTGTGGCCTCTCCGACGCTGGTCTCGCCTCTCAGAGGCTCTCCCACCCCCTGCCCCCAGCCGCCAGCACAGGCAGAGGGTCTGCAGGGCAGCTTCTCTTTCAGAGATCTCTGCCTGGGCTCTCCCTTCCATTCCCTTCTATTGTTTGCCACCCCGGTGACTTGCTGGAACAATGTGTTTCCTACAGATTTTGTTTGCCGGCATTGACTTCTTTGTGTTGCTTTGGTAAACGGACATTTAGCATATACAGATCTGCGCGCTTGACAAAGAGAACTCTCGAGTCCTGGACCCGCCGCTGCACTGAGTCACCACTCCTTGAGCCGGAGGACCTTGGGTAGTCCAAGAACCCATACGTGACTCACCCCGTCACCGCTGGCCCGCGTGTGTGAGTGTGTGAGAGAGTGTGTGAGTGTGTGTGTGTGAGTGTGTGAGAGAGTGTGTGAGTGTGTGAGAGAGTGTGTGAGTGTGTGAGAGTGTGAGTGTGAGTGTGTGAGAGTGTGTGTGAGAGTGTGAGTGTGAGTGTGTGAGAGAGTGTGTGTGTGAGAGAGTGTGTGAGTGTGTGTGAGAGAGTGTGTGAGTGTGTGTGAGTGTGTGTGAGAGAGTGTGTGAGTGTGTGAGAGAGTGTGTGAGTGTGTGAGAGTGTGTGTGTGAGTGTGTGTGTGAGAGAGAGAGAGAGAGAGAGAGGAGGTTTGGTGGCCAGCTGAAGCGACGGGGGGAGTGTTGGGTCTCTCACTAGTCAGGGGAACCTGGGTTTGAGAACGAGGTTAGTCAAGATGGAGTCCCTGCCCCAGCACTTTTCCCAGCTGTGTGATTTAGGGGAAGCTGCTCCGCCGACACACATGTGTTTCCTCATCTGTAAAAATAGCGCCTACCTCAAGGTTGTCGGGGGGCTTAAGGACGTTAATGTTTGGAAATCATCTGGTCAGAGCCCGGGGCTGCTATGTGCTAGCTACGCTCGTCGGTCTGCTGGGCCCTGTTTCGTGGACTCACCTCGGAGGTCCTCTTGAGAAAGGCTTCCTGTGGACCCACTTGACCTAGAAGTGGAATCAAGGAGTCCAGCACGGTGGCTGATGTTTTCCTTCTGGATGTTGTAGTGGTGGTCTGTTTGCCAGAAGTTGTTTAGAATGTTTTGCACTGGGCGCCTGGGTGACTCAGTCATGGGTAAGCGTCTGCCTTCGGCTCAGGTCATGATCCCAGGGTCCTGGGATTGAGCTCTGCATGAGGGAGCCTGCTTCTCCCTCTGCCCCTCACCCTGCTCCTGCTCTCTCTTGCTCTCTCTCAAATAAATAAATAAAATCTTAAAAAAAAAAAACCCGATTGTTCTGCACTTCTACCTTGTACGGGATGCACAGCTGAATAGGACAGCGCCTGAAGGCATTGATGCCGAATGGGACAGACCTGGGTTTGTACACCGGCTCCTGCTTTTACCAGCTGAGTGACCGTGGACATGTTACTTCTCTTCTCTGAGTGTTTCTCATCCGTGAAATTGAGCATGCAAAATCCCTGTTTCATAGGGGAGCTGTGAGGGTTAGCTGTGCCCATATTTGTAAGATGTGCAGGTGGGCCTGGCACATGGTGGGGCGGTGGGGGGGGGTGCCCTGACCCATGAGCTATACCTGCAAAGGCCAGTGTTCGACATCCGTAGAGAGGGCATTGGAAATACAACACAATCTTGAGGAAACCGGAGTGGTAGGAGTGGGGAGCAGAAAAGATGATCTGTCTTTAAACTTCTCAAGACCTGGGGCACCTGGGTGGCTCAGTCGGTTGGGCATCTGCCTCTTGATTTTGGCTCAGGTCATTATCTCAGGGTCGTGAGGTCGAGCCCCGCATCAGGTTCCCTGCTCAGCACAGAGTCTGCTTGAGATTCTCTGTCTCCCTCTGCCCCTCCCCCTGCTCTCACTCTCTCTCTCTCTCTCAAATAAATAAATAAATAAATAAATCTTAAAAAAAAAAAAAAAAACAAAACAAACCAAAACTTCTCAAGGCCTAATCCTATCAGGTGATCTGTGTCATTTGTGGTCCAGCTCATAGGACAGGATGGCAGGAGGCACGACCCTTCTGGAGGGACCTGAGCTGCCCTGGGAAGAGTGGATTGCTGTTCCAAGAGAGCTTCAAGCAGAAACTAGATGGGCCTGGGGTAGGGTTAGGGATACAGCAGTCCATCCTGATAGCCTCCAACGTCCTTTGCAATCTGGCCATTTTGTACAGAACCAGAGAGAATACTTCTACACTGTATCCAGGTCAATCGGGGCACCTTGTATATGTGTGTAACTAAACTGGGGGTCATTTTCACCAGTTTTAAAGGCCTAGTTGGAGAAGAGATCACATGGGGTCTTGGGTAGACTTAATACGGATTTCTGGAAGGGGCCTTGCCTGCTCCACCCTAAGCTCAAAGGAGGTGATTTTGAGATGCATCCCATTGGCACCTGTCCTGAGGCCAGTAGCGTCAGGTGCCATGGTGGACCCCGTGGCATGAAGAGGACTTTAATGTGGTCCCTTCCACATGGAGCTCCATGGTGGGATTCTGTTGCCCGCCTTGGTTCAGCAGGTTGTAAATACCAGGAGTAGGTGACCTCAAGAACACGCAGACTCCACATGACAATGCAGAAAAGATTGTAAGTAAATTCAGCCACAGGCCATCCACATGGCCTCAGTGAATGTGGGGGGCAGGGTGCCAACCTCCGTGCTCCAGCCCCAGGCTTCCTCAAGCCCACGCAGGATGCCTGAGGCACTGGCGCCTCAGACCACAGGTATGGGTGGGCCACTGCTCTGATCCACAGGGTGGGACTTAGCTCCCTAATTTTTTAAGACTTATTTATTTGAGAGAGAGAGAGAGAGAGAGAGAAAGAAGCACAAATGGGGAGAGGGGCAGAGGGAGAGGGAGAAGCAGACTCCACGCTGAGCAGGGAGTCTGATGCGGGGTTGATCCCAGGACCCCAGGATCATGACCTGAGCCGAAGACAGACACCTAACCAACTGAGCCCCCCAGGCACCCCTAGTTCCCTAGGTTTTTGTCCCTGTTGGCTACTTACTTTTTGATTCTGGTTTTAGGGTTTATTTAATGGTGGGAAAGTGGCTGGGCCATATACTTAGGTTTTGTTTTGTTTTCTTTTTTTAAGACTTAATTTTTTAAGAGCAGTTTTAGGTTCACAACTTGAGAGGAAGCCACATAGAGTTCCCATCTGTTCTCTGCCCCCAGGTGTCCATAGCCTCCCCATTATCAGCATTCCCCACAAGAGTGGTGCATTTATTAGCAGTTGATGGACGTGCATTGACACATTATAATTATACAAAATCCGTCATTTACATTAGAGTTCAATCTGGGCGTTGTGTATTCTGTGGGTCTGAACAAATGCATAATGACACATCTCCATCGTTATAGTATCTTACAGGGTATTTTCACCGCTCTAAAAATCCTCCATGCTCTGCCTATTCATCCCCCCCATCTCCCAACCCCTGGCAACCACTGATCTTTTCACTGTCTCCATAGTTCTGCCTTTTCCAGAAGGTCATGTTATCAAATCGCAAAATGTGTAGGCTTTTTCACATTGGCTTCTTTCACTTAGTAATATGCATTTAAGTTTCCTCCGTGTCTTTTCATGGCTTGCTAGCCCACTTCTTTTTAGTGCTGACTAATATTTCATTGTCTGGACAAAGCACAGTTTCTTTCTCCATTCACCTACTGAAGGATATCTTGGTTGCTTCCAAGTGTGGCAACTATGAATAAAGCTTGCATAAACATCTGCATGCAGGTTTTTGTGTGGACATAAGTTTCCAGCTTCTTCGAGCATACAGCAAAGAGTACAATTGCTGGATCGTAGGTAAGTAAGAGTTTGCTTAGTTTTATAAGAAGCTGCTAAACCGTCTTCCAAAGTGACTGCCCCCTTCTATTCCATCCCCGCCAGCAAGGAATGAGAGTTGCTGCTGCCCCACGTGCTCACCAGCATTTGGTGGCGTCAGGGTTCTGGATTTCCGCCCTTGCAGCTGGTGGGTATCGGTACCTCATTGTTGTTTTAATTTGCATCTCCCTGATGATTTCGGACGGGGAGCATCTTTTTTCCATGTTTCTTTATCATTCATGTATCTTCTTCGATGACGTGTCTGTTAAGGTTTTGGCCTAGTTTCTAATCAAATTGTTCATTTTCTTATTGTTGAGTTTTAAGAGTTTTTGTATATTTCAGATAACAGTCCTTTATCAGATGTGTCCTTTGAAAATACTTTCTCCCAGTCTGTGGCTTGTCTTCTCATTCTCTTGATACTGTCTTTCATAGAGCAAAAGTTTTTAATTTTAATGAAGTCTAGCTTATCAATTCTTTCTTTCACGGATCGGGCCTTTGGCGATGTATGTCGGAAGTTACCACTGGACGCAAGGTCATCCAGATGTTCTTCTGTGCTGTCTTCTGATATCTAGAGGTTTTCATTGGTGTCACCATCATCCCTGCTTGAGATTTATGAGTAGTCGTCTCTCAATCCTACGCATTCTCTTCTCCTTCAGCTAATTCGAGCTGGGTGCATGTCATCCGCGAGAGAGCCCTGAGGTGCTTGGTGTGAAGTGAAGCTTGGTTTGCCATTGCCATCTGATGGGGGATTGGTTCCAACGCAGCCGAGGCTCTGAGGAGCGGGTCCCAGGGACTGGCTGGCACCCAGATGATAACCATGACACAGGAGGCCGGGAGGTTCCCTTGGGGCACAGGAACACAAACCACATCTATCTTTGAGATAGCCAACCCTGACAAGGCTGGGAAATACGAGCCGGCGGCAAGTGATCACGGCTCCGGGGTGGGGCTGCACATCAAGGGAAGAGCACTTACGTGGAGAGATTCCAGGCAGAACGGTGGTGTTAGTTTGTGCCTTCCGTAGGCACTTACCCACTGTGCTTCCCTCAGAAGGTGATCAGCGCGTTGATTCTGTAAGGGGTGCCTGGGTCCACACTTGGAAGCAACCAGGTCTCTTTACTCGGCTGGTCTTTGATGGCTCTGTTTCCTTTGGTAGGTCCTCTCCAGACTGTTGCCTGCAAAGGAAGTTGCAGTTTTAGGTTTCTCTGTCCTCTTCGTTGAGAGACTCTTGCATCCTTTAAGAGAGCTGGTGCCCTCTGGGTGGGCTCTGAGGTCTGGGCTGCAGCCCCAAGAACATGGACAGAGGAGTCAGCACCCAAGGGTTCTTGCATTACCCCCAGCTCTTGCTAGGTGACCTTGGGCAAGTCTCCTGACTTCTGGGGGATGCAGGTTTCTCTGGTTACAAGGGGGAAGTTGCTACAGAAATGCAAAAGACCCTTTTAATGTAAAACTTCTAGGAGAGAGCGATATTGCAAAGTGGCTAAGAACCTGGCATTTGAATTATGGTTCAGCCACTGCTAGCTAGCTTCCTAAGGTGCTGTTTCCTCACCTGTGAAATGGGCTAAGGAGGGTCCCTGCCTCCCTGGGTTTGGGGCAGATGAACGGAGAGGGACACAGTTAGTTGCTGCTCAGCAGGTGGTGGCTCTTCCCATTATCAGCATCGTGGGTGTGACCATCACTCCGGAGAGCGACGTTCCTGATTGTCACTGAGGTTACAGCCCAGATAAGCACCCAGAGCGGAGTTAGCAGGACACGCAGTTGATCCGCATCTCTGGTTTCTCTTCTGCAAGTAGTGACTCGGACTGGTTGTGGGTAATGTGACCTGCACCTGACCTGTTACAAACAGATCAGGGCAGCCTGGGAGAGGCTCCTTTACGCTGGGCTGCATTGGATCTGTGACCGCTGATCATGTTACTACTTCCGGAGACAGCCAGCCCTTTCAATTTTGTGTTTCATTTATTTAAACTTTCCTGTGAAGGAGATTTGATACAGAGGAAGAAAACATGCGGTGAACCCCTGATTTCCTGTGATAAATGATGATCTTTGGAACTGGGGTCAAGTCTGAATTTTCCAAGGCAGAATGGGTTTTGTTTTTTTTTTCCTGCTGTGGTTTTAAAGTCACAACGTGCTGTGCTTTTGGCTGCTGTTCTTTCTGGCTGCTGATCCCAAGGAGATGCCAAGAAATTAGATGGGTGCTGTTGGAAGGCATTCAGAAATTACTCATTAGAGTAAAAATGCAACATCTGTTGGGGGACGGGGCTGAGCATGTGTAAAAATGGGTCTTATGCACTTAGTATCAACATCAGATAGGAAAAGAGGGGCTGCTGGCATATTGCTGGCCAGTCCTTAAGATGCGGACGGGGATTGGATTGTCCACAGCTGTCCCAGCATCAAAGTTGGTCGAGAATGTCCCTGGCTGGGGTTTGGAGGAAGTCTTGGTGTCCTTCCTCCTCCTTAGGTTAGATGAACATTTCAGACACATTTAGCTCCAGAGATGAGATATGCTGGGCTTTTGCTGGAAAGGTGTGCAGCTGAGATCCTATTGTACAGGATGAGTTTTTAGAGGGAAATCGGAGGGTGGTTTTGGTTTTCTTGAAGTTGCTATGACGTTTTAGAAGCACAGCTGGCAGAGCATGGTAGAAGACTCCAAAGGGATATGAGATGAGCTCCAGACAGTCAAAGTCAAAGCAACGGGAGGGACTTTCGGGAGGAGAAGTTTTCCTTTTACAAATGAAGAAACCAAGGCCCAGAGAGGGTGAGTGGAAGGTCTCACAGCACACAGCTAGTTAGGGCCAAGTTGAGACCTGAACCCAAGTCTTAACATGTAATCTTAGACTCTCCCATGAGTGGCCTATAGCTTGTTGCAGTTCACAAGATGTTTACAGTGATCGATTATTATTACGCTATTTGTCACTTCTGTTCCAATTTTAATTGGCAAATAAAGTTAATACCATTCGATGTGTTTTTTTTGTTGAGGGACATCATCATATTACAGAAAATTTTTTTGCCAAGAGTGAAATCTACCCACCATTAGCATTTCGGCCTGTTTCTTTTCTTTTCTTTTTTTTTTTTAAAGATTTTATTTATTTATTTGACAGAGATAGAGACAGCCAGCGAGAGAGGGAACACAAGCAGAGAGAGTGGGAGAGGAAGAAGCAGGCTCATAGCAGAGGAGCCTGATGTGGGGCTCGATCCCATAACGCCGGGATCACGCCCTGAGCCAAAGGCAGACGCTCAACCGCTGTGCCACCCAGGTGCCCCCGGCCTGTTTCTTTTCTTTCTTCATTTGTGCCTGAGCAAATGAGTGAGAAGAGCAAGAAAGAGGAAGGCCCACAAAGTAAATATATAAGCAGATATAACTGTAATATTATCAGACCTATCATTTAGCACGACCTAAAAGTTTATTAGAAATTGAGTTTGGAGTCTCCTGATGGCCATATTTCCTGCCTTGTCCTTGTGACTTGGAAAAATTTATGTCCCTTGGTGAAACGTCTGGATTATATGATCAGGCTTTAGCCTCATCTGGTGAACAAATTTTTTAACCTAAATGTCCTCAAGTGAAGAATTAGGTGGTGATGGGTCCTGAAGGTGGCTTGGTTGGACTTCTCTTGCTGGACGCTGTCCATGGGTTACTGATAATCTGGGTCAGTTCAGCCAGGCCTGTGAACGAGCTCCCAGACCAGCACGCCACAGCGTAGAGATCAAACAACTGGTTGGTTAGGTGCATTTTTCACTTACCAGCGGTTCTGCAAACTAGTTGTCACCGTGAAGGAGCTGCCAAACACAGAAATAAATAATGATGTCCATACGCTTTCCCAGGAAGGATAATTGATGATGTTGAAACTCGATCCCTGTGTGTATTCCGGAAACGAACAGAAGTGACAAGTAGAGGGTGGCAGCCTGGAGCCCCCGTGGCTGGTTCTCATCTCTCTGCTCCAGGGTGTTGGGGAAGGCCTTCACCGTACCCCCTTCTCTCTTCTCCATAACTGACTTCCACCGTGACTGACTTCCACTCTCCAGACTGGCATTCAGGAATCTGTATTCTTTGAAAGCCACTTTATTGAGGTATAATTGACAGAGAATAAACCATACATACTCGTAATCGACACTTTGAGAAGTGTGGGGCAGATCCTTACAGCTGTGAAACCGTGGCTACAAACAAGCTGGTGAACACGTCCATCACCCCTAAAGGTTTCCAGATGCCCCCCATAATCCCCCCCGCCCCTCACTGCCCTGCTGTCATCTTGTTTTCTGATATTTTCTAGTGACTTCTAGAAATGGAATGGTACAGTAAGTACTTTTTTCTGGTCGAGCTTCTTGCACTCAGCCTAAGTATTCTGAGATTCATTCATGTTGTTGTGTGTATCAGTAGTTCATTCCTTTTCATTGCTGGGTAGTATTCCACCGTGTGGATATCCCACAGTCAGCTTATCCACTCACCTGCTAGGACGTTTGGGTTGTTGTCTGTTTTTTGTTATTACAAATCAAGCTGCGGGGAACATTGCATAGAATTCTCTCTATGGACGTACATTTCCTTTTCTCTTGGCTACCTAAGGTAGCGTGGCTGGGTCATATGGTAGGTGTAGGTGCAGCTTTTCCAGAAATTGGCAAACTGTTTTCTAAGGTGACTGTACCACTGTACAAGGAATCTGCTTTTTAAAATAAGCTTCCCCAGTGATTCTCCTATAGCCTTTTCCTTCCTGGGATCATCTATCAAATGGCCCTGGGGTTGGCCCTAAGTGACAGGTCTTGTGAACATGTCTCTCCCACCTGTTCTCTCATGGACAGCTTGGCTTCAGCACCTCCCTGCGTGGGGCTGCTGGAGAAGCCGAGGGGGCAACTCAGACTCTCTCTGTCCATACAGGCCTTCAACCCACCCAAACCACAGCAGATGTACTGACTTTCCATAGGGCTGACAAGCCGTGTGGCAAGGAACTTATCCACTGCCACAGTGTCTCACACAGAGGCCTTAAGGAGGAGGACAACTTCGGTGGTCTCCTTGGGAATGCTTGGATCCCTCAAGGGTCATTTCTCAGCTGACTCCCGGATGGACAGGAGCCACTGAAGGGACAGTCTGTAATCTGATAGGCCTGCAGAGGTGGGTCCTCTTCAGAGAGCTCCTCTTTTCTTTCCTCTCCCCTGCCTCCTCCCCGTGCTTCTACCCATCACCCAGCACGAACTGGCCCCCTTGGGTGCCAAACCCTGAGCTAGATGCTCATCACGGAAGGATGAACAGGGTAGCTCTGTCCCTGCTGGGGCTCAGCATCCCGGGAGAACGGACAGGAGGGGCAGATCTTCTGATGAGAGGAGGCCCAGAAAGGAGCAGGCCCAGTGGTGCTACCAGGGGGGGTGGAGGTGGAACGGTGAAGCCAGACTTGACTCCAGTGGCAAGAGCAAAGGCTCCTCATCCCTATCCATGCATACCCTTCACAGCATGCCACGAGTCCCGAGGAGTGACCAGTGGTGGCCTGCAGCCCCCTGGCATTCTGTGACTGGGGCTGTCTCAAGTGCTGCAGGGTAAGGATTATGTTCCAGGCTGGGGGCCTGTGCTGATATGCATGACAGTTGCTGGTTGGTGTTTCCCAGCACCATATTGTGGGGGGGCAATGAAGAGGGAGGGGAAGCTGGAGAAGCTTGTACTGTTTTTGGAGGGGGGCAATGAAGGGGAAGGGAAGCATGTGTACTTCATTTCTTTTTATGGCTGAATGATATTCCATCGTGTATCACATTCTGCTGACCCCTTCATCCATCGATGGACGCTTGGCTTGTTTCCACCTTTTGGCTCTTGTGAGTAATGCCGCTGCGGTGAACACGGGTGTGCAAGTGTCTGAGTCCCTGCTTTCAGTTCTTTGGGGACATACACTTAGAAGTGGAATTGCTGGATGATAGGGAGATTCTGTGTTTAATTTTGAGGAACTGCTAACCCATTTTCCTCACAGAATGCTGTGGTGGCAGTGCTTTCCCGTCACCTGCAGGATAAAGCCTCAGTGCCTGCCTCTTGCTTTCAGGACCCTTCTCATTCTGGCCCAGCGCCAGGATCTGCTCCAACCGGATGGATTTGGTCCGTTGGACTAGGTCACTCCTCTCACCCGAGACCCCTTCACCTCCCTCCCGGACCTAGAGCACACCCTGCCTTCACTGCTCCCTTGGAGAAACTTGTCCCTCCCTGCCGCTCCCAAGGCAGTTCTGGGATCCATGATCCCCACTGACTGCCGACCTTGGGTTAGTAATGCCTGCCCTGAGATTACTCTCCTGCTCCCCTCCTCCTGTTCTCCCACTCCCGTTAGGGTTCAAGTGCACGAGAAGCAACCACGGACTGTTCCTTGTGGTCGTGCCGTGCCTGGCTCACCCTGATGCTTGCGTGCCCAGCCTGTGACTGCTGGCCCACGTGCAAGCCGCTGCTCTGCCATCAGCCTCCCTCACGTGGCGTCCTTGTCACACGGAGGAATCTGGCTGGCCCCAGCATGAGCGCACTGAGCTGAGGCTTCCATGCTGGCAGGCCGCCCCGGGTTCCCAGGCTGGTGACTGGCTGCCTCCCCTCCTGGGCCCCTGCCCATCTGGAAGCATGCCCTCGAGCACCGCCATCCCTGAACCAGGCCGTCAGGTCACCCGATCCCCCGCTGCAGTGGCTGAGAAGCTGGCCGAGCGCTCCCACTAGGAGCGAGTGACGGAGGAGCAAGCAGCCACTTACGGAGCGTTGGGGGCCGCTTGTCCTTAGGGGCTGTGTTGGGCCATAGAGAGCAGCCCGAGTGGCCTCTCATCCAAGCCGGAGCCCAGCGTCCTCATGCCAGTCCAGCTTCTCACTCGCACTGTGACTCTTCCTTGGAAACACGCAGCCGTGCCTCTGGCTTAGGTGATCGCTGGGGCTTTGCGTGATCTCTGCACGTCTGCTCGGCTCCCGCTGTAGGCGGCCTACCCACGCCGCAGCCTTCCCAGAGTTCACGTCCAAGCTGTGCTCTCCAAGCCGCTGGTTCGCTCACTGGCAGCTCTGCCCCCCAGTTGGGCCCCTGGGGCTACCCCGGGCTGTCTGAGTGTGCCCCGCTTTCCCTCTCCCTGTCCCATTTCCCCTGCGCTGTTTGCAGGGCCTGGAACAAGCTTCCACCCCGGGAGGCATTTTTTTGACCTTGGCTCTGTTATCCTCACAACTTGTGCACCTACTTCCCTTCGCGTCCCTCTCACCAGACTGCCTTATGATGGTCTATTCTCCTCTGTCTCCTTTGCCGACCTCACCACGAATTCTCGTTGTGTTTTCAGCTCCTAGGCCAGGGCCTGGGCACGGTGGGCGCTGGAGACATATGTGCCAAGGCTGGATACACTGAGAGGCGGATGGACCGAGGAGCAGATGGATTGCTGGGTGGATGGACTGTTGGGGGATGGACTGATGGGCGGATGGACAGCCGATACCAAATGGGCTGAGGCCCCCCTATGGGTGCAGGTTTCTCCCAGGATCTGGAAGGGCAGGCCTAGAAGATCTGTGACTGGTTCCTGCTCTCACGTGCAGCAGCTGAGCACAGAGCTATCAGTAGGGTCCAGGTTGGTGAAGGCACTTGAGGCTTTTAGGAGGCTTTCTAGAAGCATTTGAGCTGCTATCTCTTGAGCAAACAAGATTGTCTAATCTTAAAGGCAAATTCCTTTTTTTTTCTTTTTTTTTTTGAAGATTTTATTTATTCATTTGACAGAGAGAGAGCACAAGAAGGGGGAGCAGCAGGCAGAGGGAGAGGGAGAAGCAGGCTCCCTCAGGGAACCTGATATGGGGATCGACCCCAGGACCCTGGAATTATGACCTGAGCCGAAGGCAGACGCTTAACCCACTGAGCCACCAGGCGCCCCTAAAGGCAGGTTCTTATAAGCAGGCAGGTCTGTGGGGGGCTGGGAGGAGCCAACATTTATTCCAGTTGGCCTGGTCTGGTGAGCCAGGCTGCTGACCTGGGTCCACCTGTCCTCTAGGCCTGGACAGTCACAAATACCCACTGGAGATGGTCCTTCTCCAGGAGGGGGCACATCTTGGGGCCTCTCGAGGGTGGCAAGAGGGCTGTCTGTTTCTGATTCTTTGTTTTGTTCTGAGTCTCCCAGTTCAATAAAAAAATTAATTCCACAAGAAGGTTACAAGCCTTATGGTATTTAAAACTATTTACATTTATTAAGATGATGCTTTAAAAAAAAGATTTATTTATTTTAGAGAGCAAGAGAGAGTGTGCAAAAGGGGGGGTAGGCGCAGAGGGAGAGAGAGAGAATGTCGAGCAGACTCCTGGCTGAGTGCAGAGCCCAACACGGGGCTCAGTCCCAGGCCCCTGAGGTCATGACATGAGCTGAAACCAAGAGTCGGGCACTTAACGAACTGAGCCACCCAGGCGCCCCAAGATGGTGTTTTTTAAACAAAAACTGCCTAGCAGTTCTAATCACAGGGTGATGACAAAATTTATAAGAACTACTGATTCATCGTGTGCTCCCGGCAGGGTGGATCTGTGATGACGGAGTCCCCTATCCCTGTGGCTGAGCAGAGTCACATTTAGAGATGATAAAACATACTTGACCTTGAGGCTTCCGTGAAAGTGAGGCCAAGGCCCCCCTCCCATCCTCATCCTCTCTTTCCCACTCCCACCCCCAGCCCTTCAAGTCCTTCTCCCAGGCTGGGAAATGAGGATGTAGGGGTGGAGCCTGGGAGAGAGAGAGCAAGTCACACACATTCCTAGGGCTGGGAGTTGCCAGGTTTCAGGAATCCTGTCTCTGGGCTCCCTGGCCAAGTGCTGATGGGGCTGGGGTTGCAAATGCAATTATCCAGGGCGGCTGTCCGGAGCTCTGATGCCTGCCTTCTGGAAACAGTGCCTGCTGTCTTGTGGCACAATTGTGCCAATGGCCTCAGAGTCATCATGCATCTGTCTGAGTTGGACATCTCAGTTCTCCCTCTGCAAATGGGACCACGAGCCCCCCTCTCTGCAACATGACTAGCTCAATATTACCCAGTAGCAAAGCTCAGATGTGAACCTGCTTCTTCGAGGCCTGAGTTGGGGATGCGCCTGGCAGGTCAATGTTTCAGGTTCATCTTTGTGTCCCCCGGGCTTAGCACAGACTCTGACCTGTCAGAGGAAGATGAGGAAATCTTTGTGGAATGAGTAATGGCAGCCAACATGCATTGAGTGCCGGAACCGCGGTAGCTGCGACTCTGCGTGATTTCACTGAATCTTCCCCCAGCTCGGGCCAGCAGTACCTTTATCCCCTGTGTGCAGGAGGGGAAGCTGGAGTGCACAGAGGAAAAGAAACCTGTCCAACCTCAGACAACTAGTAAATGGAGCTGAGGTTTGGACCCAGATAGTGGATCAGAGCCACGGCCTCAACCAGCTCTGTCCAATCAAAAAATCACGTGAATCTCCTGTGAAATTTAAAAATGTCTAGTTGTCACTTTAAAGAAAAAGTAAAAGAGAAACAGCTGAAATTACTTTAATGATATATTTTATTTAATCCAGTATCTGCAAAGCTTAACATGTCATCCATTCAAAATTATGACTAAGATAGTTTAGATTCTTTTTTTCATGCGAAGTGTTCCAAATCCAGCGTGACTTTAACTTACAGCCCATCTCCATTTGGAGCAGTCACATTCTGAGTGCTCGGTACCTACTTGTGTCCAGCGGCTTCTGTGGTGGGCGGAGCAGCTCTGGACTGCTCTGCTAGTCAATGAATGAATGCTGGGAGTGGCCACTTGGAGCTGAGGGAAGCACAGGGACATGCTAAAGGGGAGTAACAGATTGAATGGACCCGAGCCTGTATGGCGGGTTCCGGAAAGCACTCACCGGGTCTCTCCCCAGTGTGAGTGCTGGGTGAAAGCTGCACCCCCCGCCCCCGCCGCCCCTGCCTTGGCAAAGGAGTGTCTCCCTGGGGGCTGCTCCTGAAAAATCAAGCATCCTGCCCACTTTCTGGGAGGGTCAGGGCAGGGCTTTGCAGAACGCAGACATCCCGAGCTTGCAGCCTCTGAGCTATGAGGAGGCCTTGCTAGTCTGCATGGGGATCTGGCTCTGAGCAGTGTTGCTTTTGGCTGAAGACCGCTGCAAAACTCCTGGAGCACAGAACAGGTACGATGTGTTCTTCAGAAAAGGTTATGAGGTTTCAGACATAACAGAGGTTCTGAGTATACAAATAGAGGACGTCTCAGGGCCAGTGTCAGAAGTGAAGTCATCAACCCATACATCATGGGGTCAACTTTGGCTGACGCATTTAGGGCACCTTGGGCTTGGAGGTGGCGTGTAGCAGCGGCAACTAGAACTTACTGGCCCGGAAGGGGAGGTGGGGGGCGCAGTAGAGAACTAGGTTCTTCTCAAATGGGTTTCAAATGAATGGGGTTAGGACTATTACTTAAAACATTTTCTGGACTGGTCCTAAGGTTCAGTGGGAAGAGGGTGAATGGTGAGAAGAACCCCCCACCCCCACCCCCTGACTCCCCCCAGGTTGATTCCTGCCTTGGGGGCAGAGATTGGAGGAATCTGTGGCCAGTCTCTGCCCACACAGCGTTTCTGAAAAGTGAGTCGGGGTTAGAACAGTTAAGGCTGGCCTCCAGGGGAAGCGTTCCTTCCGATGATTTGATTTATGTTGCTGGAAACATTTTATACAGAGGACCCTCCACTGGCCAGCCAAGCACTTGGTTGAAAGGTCCAGTGGGGAAGATGGATGCTGGGCCCAAGCAGCCCTGGTGAGCCACTGAATAGTCCAGAACAGCGTGGCTTTTGGGGGCCACGACAGTTCTTAAAATCCTGCACGGGGATGGGGGAGTAGGGTGGTGGCGTGGGAAACGGGGTGGTGGTGGGCCAAATATTTTAGCATTAAGACAAACCCTGCCAAGGTTGTTTGATAACAGCCACATTCCTGAAGACAGGAGAAGAGGAGCCAGGGGCTGCTCTGGGCAGGGTCAGGGTCAGATGAAGTCCGGGTGTCGTCCCTGAGGCCAGTTCACGTCCTCACTGCTTGGCTTCCTGGGAGAAAGTCCTAGGGTGAGCCTGAGTCTCAGCTTCCCCGTCTGCAACACGGGGCTAATAATAACCTGTCCCTTCCTTGAAAGTTCAAATTTGTCGCCGCACATATGGAAGCACTTTGGGGAGCAAAGCACCCCACGAATCTGGGGGTTATTATTTTTATTAACCCCACGTGGGTGTTTTATTTTTATTCACTCCACCAGCTTTAAGTTATCCTATTGTTGGTTTATCAGGACTTTTAACACATTTCATGATGATAAATTTCAGAGGTACTCCGAGATGGAGAGGACAGAGGACGGACCCCCGTGCCCTTCAGCCTGCTTCAACGATTCTTAATATTTTGTCAGGGTGATTTTGAGCTCATTTAATAATAATCCCATTCGCTCATTGAGTTCCCAAAGTGCTTGAAGTCCTTTGAGCTAAAATCTCACTGGACACATTGAAAAAAAAAAATCTGCCCCCTTTCTTGGGAAAAAGAGTGTTTTTGTCTGTTAGGTGTTTTGGACTAACTGCAACCTGTGATTGGCTCTTCAGTGATGTCTAGCTGTCCAGTGGACGGTGTGGAATCACTTGCAGGGCCCGGATAACCCCGTGGCCCCCTTGCCCTTCCTTAAACTACAAGGGCAAGGGCTGTTCTCTCAGGAGCTTGGGGGCCGCTGTGGACTCTGCTTTTCAACTTGCTATAATTTGAAGGGAAAAGGTTGTTCTGGAGTCTAAATGATTATTTACAAGAGAACCTTGGGAGGGGCTGGCAGGAGTAATGAAGGAGCTGGGGAGTCTGTTGTCTCGGTCAGCCCGCCACGCAGGCGCCCCCCTGGAAGTTTGGGGCACGGTCGCGCATGCCCTTGCCTCGGTGTGAAGGCTTTGGTGGGAAAGGTTGGGAGGTGGGGAGTTGGGGGTGAAAGCTAATGGGGCTTGCTTTCACCTGTTCCGGCTCGGAGTGCCTGCACGCAATTCAAGCTTCTTAACCTGTGGTTCCTTTTCTCATCTGTAAAGTGGGGTTGATGGGGGCGCCTGGGTGGCACAGCGGTTAAGCATCTGCCCTCGGCTCAGGGCGTGATCCCGGCGTTATGGGATCGAGCCCCACATCAGGCTCCTCCTCTTTGAACCTGCTTCTTCCTCTCCCACTCCCCCTGCTTGTGTTCCCTCTCTCGCTGGCTGTCTCTGTCTCTGTCGAATAAATAAATAAAATCTTTAAAAAAATAAATAAATAAAAATAAAAAAATAAAGTGGGGTTGATGACGGTACTTGCCACACTTACTCCGGGTGGTTGTGAGGGTCAAATGTAAGCTCTAGGAGATGACCGTCTGCTTAGTTCGCTAATCTGCCCCCATGCCTTGATCAGCATCTGGCACATAGTAAGTGCTCAATAAATTTATGTTGACTAGGAGGGAGGGAGGGAGAGGAGGGAGGGAGGGAAGGAAGTACAAAGGAGGGAGAGAGGAAAAACTACATTCATCCATCTATTCATCACAAATCTTTCATTTCAGGTAAAGGAAATGTCATTAAAAGGCCCCTGAGGAAAAAAAAATGCCTGTTTCTTCTAGGCTGGGAATGCCTTCTCTACTTTTTCTCTTTGTAGAAATTATGTTCTTATCCCAGGTTTTGCTCCGGTGACATTTCATCTTTTAATGAAAATGTTTTGCATTTTCTCTGGCAAAATCCACGGCCCCGTCCCCTGTGTTCCCACACCGCTGTTCACACTTCCGCCAAGGCCCAGATAAGGAGGATGGTCATTGTTCTGTTTTGTCAAATGCCAGCGGCAAGCTGGTCATCAGATGCGTACCTACGAGGTTGGCGTGGTCATTTCCACATTACCGTAGGAGACCCTGAGATGGAGAGAGGGGAAGTGACTCTCCCAAGTAGACATAGCTGGTAAATGGTCAGGTTTAGATCCCAACGGAGCCTTGTCTAAATCCAAAGCCCTGCTCCAAGCCCTACTTCCCTGCTGTTCCTAGGTGCGTCCTCGTCCTTTGCCCTTGGTTCTCCCTCTCTGGTCTTGGCACTTCTCCTAGGTAGGAATGGAGCCTGTGCCTGTGTCCCCTGCTCCCAGGGTTAGCTCAGAGCTAGGGATGTGGGAGGTACGTAGTAATCAAGTGGGGTTGCCTCTCTAAGAATGGCCAATAGCACTCGACGCTGGACAGCTGTGTGGGGTCTCTTCCCCTCCCCACCCCGACTGCCGGCAGAGTTCCCCAGGAGTTTACAAGCCCTGTAGCGGAGGGGCATGGCTTACTCCAGCCTGTGTGCAAGAGGGCTTAGCACACATTAATAAGTACCCCGTGGGACTGGCAGGTCCACCAGGGTTGGAGTGGAGGGGCTCCGAGCACCCAGATGTCAACTCTGTGCAGACAGACGAGGGCCTTGTCTAGCTGTCTGGTTGTCGTGGCAGGGCCTGTGAGGATCCAGCACAAAGTAGGATTAATAAACATGTACTGAATGCACGAGTGACCCCTGAGCCCTGCTTCCTGGCTTCCTCCAGGGCTGGCTTTGTCGTGGGTTCTCTGGCTTCCGCTGAGAGGCAGGTGGGCGAGGCTGAGGGACTACCCAGCGTGACCCTGTCCCCTGAGTGGACAGCAGCCGTACGGCCCCTCATTGATGTCACAGCTCCTGCCTGCCTGGAGTGTGTCCCCATCACCCGACTTGCTCATATAAGCATCCCTTCGTCCAGCCCCAGCCCCCGGAGCCCTTGCTGGCCCCGGTATTGTTTCCCAGAGTGGCTGGGCTGTCCGCTCTGCGTTCCCCTTGCTCTTCTCACGCACCCGCCTCAGCTTCTCATCTCCTGGACACCCCTGTCCCGAGTGGCCAGCAGGCTGGTCCTCTGGAGAGGGGGACACAGTGTCCGAGCCACTAATCCCCAGCCTCGGGCGTGCTCTTGAGCTTTCCTTTAAATGGCATTGCGACCCCCAGCAGCACCACAGGTCACATTCCCAGAGAGCCTGCACATGAAGGCCGAGTCTGTTTATTTTCCGAGATTTCAAAAAACATGACTTTTCTTTTTTCCCTTTGACCTTAAACAAAACTTTTTTCCCTCCAACACTTACTTGTATTTTTAACTCCATGAGAAAATATGGTAAGGGAGTATATTTTCTTTTCAAAACTGTCATTTTGAAAGATTTTTTTTCATTAAAAAAATAGGGTTTGGGGGATGTATGAGTAAGGTGGGGTTTTGTTGTTGTTATTGTTGGTGGTGGTGGTGTGGGAGCTGCTGGGAGCTGTTCTGTGCCCAGAGCTCCGTGTCTGCGCCCCGCTTCAGGGACCCTGCTCCAGGCCTCCTATGGGGCTTTGCAAGTCCAGCCTGCAGCTGTTTTGGTCATTGTTGTGATCAAGGATTTCTGGGCACCTTTCCTCTCCTGAAGACCTGGGGCTGGACCCGCTGCGGTCTGTAAACAAGCATTTCCCTCCTGTGGCAGGAAGTGCTTAATGTCTTTGCTTTTTGAGGGCTGGTGCTCTGGGCTGGGTAGGGTCTTGTGGCTCAGCTCCCCCTATGGGGGTCAAGGATGGCAGCAGCCCGGGGGCATGTTTGCAGTCCCTGAATTCTCTTCTGGGGGATGTAGGATCAGAGTCCCAGAGAGGGTCGGTGACTTGGCCATAGTCTCACCGCCGCTCGGACGAGGATCAGTGGAGTCCTGGATGGGAGCAGCTTCCCTGCTTCCTTGGTCCTTGCGCCATATGCCTCCCCCTCCCACATCTCCCTTGGGCGCGGCCGTGGTTTGTTGATTGACTTCCTGGAGGCATTTTGCTTTAAGCACAGGCCGAGCTCTGGTCTCGCAGGGATAGCCTAGGTGTGGTTCTCTTGTTTTCAGTTTGTACCACTGTGGTCTTTGTTTAGCCACTATCAGGGTCAGGGAGGTCAAGCACATCTTTTCAGAGATATTTCTAGAATTTGAAACTGAGTCCAATAATTACTCAATGATCGAGAGGCTGCTCTGTGCTTGAGTAAAATAGAAACGCTGGTCTCTGCTCACAAGGAGCACTTGCTTAGCAGAGGAGTTCAGATTATGAAAACCCCTGAAGTGCTGAACGGCTTCTGGAAGAATGTCTCCTGCCCCTGCTCATGCTTTGGTCCCCTTCTGTCACCTCTGCCGCCACTCTGTTGGTTCAGCCTATTGCCTTCTCTTCCTAGACCTTTGTAGTAGCCCCTGAAATGCCTCTTGCCAAGATCGTGATGGTCTTGCTAAGATTGCCATGGCTCTAAAGCCTGCATCTGATGTGACTCCCTTCCACAAGCCGGCTCCAGCTTCTCCCCAGACTCCTCTCCCTTTCCAGGTACCCCGTGATACAGCCACCCCTAGGGATCCCTCTCTGCTTGGAGTGCTCTCCCACCTCTGCTTGGCGGACACCTACTTGTCCTTCTGTGTTGTCCCCTTCTGTGTTTCTACATTTCTATAGCCTCTGTTCACGCAGGTCCTGGAGATCTCCTTGTTGGGCATAATCCTCTGCTCCCATGTCTGTCTTGTCTTCTAGACTGGGCTCCTGTAAGGAGGGAGGGGGCTTTCATCCCTGTCTTCCTGGCAGCAAGCCCAGTGCTGTGCAAGTCTGAGATGGGAGTGTATTTATTTAGTAAGTGCACCCGGGATACAGGGGGAGGGTTGTAGCAAAGCGGGAGGGGCAGGAAAGGTGGTCCTTGGCTCTAGTAGAGGGAGAAGCTTTGCAGAAGTGAGACTTGAGTTGGCCCTTGAGGGGTGAGTAGACATTAGATTGGTGGGTGGATTTGGGGTGCGGTCTCGGGTAGTGGGAACAACATGACGAGGGCTGCTGGTGCCAGCTGTGGGCAGTTGGAGACCAGGAGGCCCGGCTGCAGTGCTGAGCAACACTGGGGG
Organism: Ursus maritimus; assembly: GCF_017311325.1. Lineage (NCBI taxonomy): Eukaryota > Metazoa > Chordata > Mammalia > Carnivora > Ursidae > Ursus > Ursus maritimus. Next base: position 11,987,467 of record NW_024426885.1, on the reverse strand, counting down.
CTGATTTGACCGGGAGTTTTTCTCCGTAATCTTTACGTTTCCCGCGGCTCGATCTCTTCTACTTCTTTGAGCTGGCATCAGAGGCAAAGGAGGGATCCTTTGGACTTCCCAGGAGTCACCAAATTCAGCAGGAAACTCAGGGAAGCCCATGCACCTTTTTAGTTACATGCCTGGCATCCTCGGAAAGACAGGTGTCTGGACCCTTTTGGGATCAGCCGTTCTGGTCGTGGCTGGGTAAGTGGGTATGAGCCGCATGCCTCGGCCGCCGAGGCTGTGATCGTGGCTCCCGTGGGCTCTGGGGGGTGCAGAGCTGCTTCTCCGAGCCAGGAAGGAACTGTCTTCGAGGACCTCTTCCTTGCCTTTCAGAGGTGCCTGCCGCCTTCGCTCAGCGCTTATCCGCTCATTGTTTTTGGGTTGTGCCTCAGCCCGGTTGCTATTCCGGGGGTCTTTCAGAGAGTTCTAAAAAAAATAAATAAGCCCCAAACTTAGCTCTTACTCTCAGGGAATAAGTACGTTTGAAGTCGTGCACAAGCTGGAGGATGCCGTGTGCCAGGCCGGGGTGGGACTCTCCAGTCATATTGACTTAATGGTGGCGGAGAACATTGCCCAGACCCCAGTTCGAGTCTCAGCCGGGGTTTATCGGCACTGACTGTGCACGCGTGATCTCTTGTTTGATCCTCACAGTGCAGGCCCCTGAGGTCAGTGCTCTTTGCCCATTTGTTCACTCACTCGTTCATCAGGACTGTCGAGCTCCTCCTGCTGAGTAAGGCAGACCTCCCCCAGGAGTTTGCATCCCAGTGGGTCATTGAGAGGCTGCAGGAAACAGCCGAGAGCTGCAGTTTCTTCTTCAGGCCACAGCCCTGGTGAGCCGAGGAGCTCCGACAGAGGCCGAGAGGCCGATCTGCGGGTGATCTTTCAGACACATTACACAGAATCCTGGTTTTAGGTTCCTCCAATTCAATAGTTTCCGAACTTGTTTTTAAATGTCTTAGAAACCTGTTGTTCAGGCGAAATCGCTCGCTCGAATGGTTCCTAAGGGATGCCAGGGGCACCCTGTGGGGCCCTCGTGAAATCATTTGAAAGCCGTGGTCTAACCAAGCTCTCGTGTAATCAGTGAGATTTGGAGGAGAGAAGGTGCCTCTGACCTCATGATGACATTATGACAGAGCGCCTTGCAGTGTGCCCCCGTGCCCCCATCAAAGCAGCCGCCTCTCCTCACGGGGCACCCCGTGCCAGTGACTGCCAGAAGCCCGTTGCCAGTGCTCCCGTGTCAGGACTTTGGATTTTTCTTCAAACTCCAAGTGGCGTCTCCCTAAAGGAAAATGCTGCTGAGGAGTGGAAAAATCTGCGTGCCCTCTGAGCCCGCGTGCCAGGCGCCACCAGGCCTTGTGAGTTGCCAGCTGTGTTTTTAAAATTGCAAGGTGCACAGGAAGTGGGCCTAGGAGGGAGGAGAAGACAAATATTCAGTTTTGTAGGACGCACCACTGACATTTAATTGAAGACTAGCTGTTACCTTCCAGAGGATGAGCCGGAGGGGGAGGGGGAGGGGAAGTGGAAGTGGCAACCCAGTCTGGAGAAACCCATCAGGATGCAGTTAGCGAAGGGTGGAGGCTGCCCCTACTGCCCCCTACACAGTGGCTCAGCTTAGAAACTCATAGTCCCAGCAAGGGGACAAGTTTCCCTCAGCTTCCTCCCAATCACGGGACAAAATAGGAGATCGTCTCACTTGCCTTCGGCTTCAAGGAGACGGGTAGCACCTGTGTTCTAGAACCCTCTCCTTTATATTACTGTATTGACCTAGCGATTCACAAAAGGTTTCCAGACAGTTTTCCCGGGCGAGCTTCTCATTGAGGTCTACGGTCCGTGTAGAACAGGACAGAAGCCATAATGAACTGGGTTTTCCCAAGGCACACACATCCTGGATGCAGAACCCCCCGGAGCCTTCTCCAGTCACCATCCGCCCCAAGGTGGTTCTAACACCAGGGGTTGATTTTGCCCACCTCTGAATGCTGGAGGAGTGGCGTCGTCTCATGTTTGTTCTTTTACATCTGGCTTCTCTTACTCACCCCTGTGTTTGAGATTTAGCCACGTGGTGACATGGAGCTGCAGTTGGCCTGTTTTACTGCATAGTATCCCACCGTCTTCCACCCACATTTGATGTTCACGGCAACCCCAAGAGCGACACGGGGTGGGGAATGTTCTTCCTGTCCTGTAGAGAAGGAAGTTCACATCTGGGGAGAGGAGGCAGCCTGGCAAGGTCATGCGGTTCATTGGAGGTCAGCTGGGGCTCCCCCTGATAGATCTCCCGCTGATCTCCACACCCCGACCCCGTGACAGTGCAGTGACAGCCTCCTCTTCCAATTTCATGTAATATGTTCTGGAACATTCCCCTCTGGTCTCACGTCAGTCCTCTGGGCTGCAATAGGAGTTCATTTCTACATAGTCTTCTGTTATGTAGAAATGGAGACTCTGTCCTTTGCTCCTCTGGGAAATAATTCACATTCCCTGGAAGTCACCCTTGGATGGCTGGCTGAGGGATACCGGCCTTCTTGAACTCACCTTCCTTCCAACCCTGTAATTATCCATGTTGCTCACCTCCAAGCCCTTCCTTAGTTAGCTATGATTCTCAACGTGAACCCAGCTAGAAAACCTCCTGGGGGTTGGCTTTCCTGGGAAGGCTGCCTCCAGCAGTCTTGTTGGGAGCCTTTTCCTCGGGCCTCGTGTTGAGGTGGAAACATAGGCAGAAGGGCCTACTTTGTTCTAAAAAAACACTGACGGTGCTTTGCTAGGAGGACCTGTCATTTTCTCCTGCTGTGAGCCCCCTCCACAGCCCTGACTCCTGGAAGCCTGCTCAGAGAACATTCTGTGCCCCAGCTGCTCCTTGTTCCTTGTCTTTAAATGGGATGTCTGTTGTCAGGGAGACCCACCCCACCACTGCCTCCCCATTGCAGCAGCAAACTGTGTTCATAACTCTGGATTTTTATTTCTGGGCCCTAAAGGTCAAACACCCTTCCGTCTCCTGGAGAAGTCTGGAATTGTGTCCCTCTGAGGAGCTGAGAGTGGATTTTAGGTTGAGCGATAACCCAGATGCGAGCAGTCCTGGGACATGTCCCATCTGCCAGCTGCTGAGGAAGTGACTTGCTCTTTCGGGGAGTGATTTGTCCCTTTGCCCCAGAAATTGCCAGTGGCTCTTTGGTCCTCCCAAAGCCCCTGTCTCTCCTTTTGGGTTACTTTGATCATGTTTCCTTGCCAGTTGAATCCTGGGTTTTCTGAATTCTCATTCTGGTTCTGCTTCTTAGCTAAACCTAAACAGTAAACGTGTAGCATGCAGAACACTATTCCCCCTGCCTGTGCCAGTGGCAGACATTGCTAATCAATTAGGGCACTCCTGTCCACTGAGCTTGAAGTCTGTCTTAAGTCCTGGCACTCCAGGCAGCCACCGCCATCTGTTTGGAGCTCCCATCCGTTTGCCATTGTAGCTCCAAGTGGTACGAGCCGAGATCCTGCTTTCTGCCGAGGAAACTTGATTTCCTGTGAAAGGGCCCAGAAATGAATGAAAGATGCCTTTTTGAAGCATTTGTTTGTTAACCTGGATGTTTTCCCTTTCCGGGTGGGGTGGCAGGGAGTGGGTGATGAGGCCGGTCTTGGCTAGTGGGCATTTTGAATTCAGGAGTACACATTCCTTCTGGATGTCACTTACTGCCTCCAGCATCATACTTTCAAGGAGATGGGAAGATAGTAGCATCCATACCGGGGCTCAGTCCCAGCCTCCTGCGGTCTCGTAACCGTAGATGCTCAGTGGAGGCCTCAGAATACATCCAGCAGGATAAAAATATGACTTGGTGCAAGTCCCCAGTTTGGAATAGACCCACTTCCTGTTTCCTGGGTGAGACACCATGTGGTGGAAGGGAGGCTGTTACGGGAGCGGGGGCAGCCCGAGGGCAGCAGTCATTCCGGGATTGGTCTGAGTGCCCTGTGCTCCTTGCCCCACATGTTTATTTCCAAGGCAGAATTCCAGAGTTCCCCGGAGTCCTTCCCACCTCTGTTCACTAGAGCCTGTTGTCCTTTTTCTCTAGTGGGTGGCTTAGGCTGAGGGTGGCGTTGGAGGCCACGTGGAACCCCGGCGATTCCTCCCCCGGTCCCACCTTTGTTACCTCCCCCCCACCCCCCAACCCGGTGCATTGTGTTATTACAGCTGGACTGGCTGGGGTGCACCGGACTCCCGCCAGCCTACCTCGTGGTTTAAAACCAGACTTAATCAAAACGTAAATACGTCTTGGGGCCAGAAAGCAGGTCTTTCCAGGTGTTTGAGCGGAGGCAGCAGAGTTCAGGAGCCTGAGAAGTGGGTGGGGACTGTCAGGCTCCTACATGGAGATCTGGGGTTCCCTGGGGCCTCTATCAGGGACCTCTGGAGGAGCCGCCGGTCGCCGGGGTGACCAACGCCCCACCTGCCCCGCTGCGGCTTGTGGACGCTGTCACTGGGACAAAGGTTGTTCTGGTAGTGACAGTATCTGCTCCCTTCCTCCTTCCCTGATGCCCTCTCCCTCTCCCCACCCTCCCTCGGAGTCAGTGACAGGAGGTGGCATTTTACAAGGAGAAGCTCAAGGCTCGGAGGGGCTCAGATGTGACCATCTCAAGATTGCTCAGCGGGTAGGAGGACAGTCACATGTATTTGTGGAGGGCTAACTTTTCATCTTGTCTGGACCCCGAGGATCAGCAGTGACCAAGGCAGATGCCGTCCCTGCCCTTGGGTGGGGGTGATAGACGGGTAGTGAACCAGGAAGCACATGAGATTGTGTCATGTGGAAAGAAACAATTTATAAATACATAAACAGGAATAATTCCTGATAGTGATGGGTACTGCAGAGTTGATGAGATAAAGCAGGATTCGATGGGGGGTGGGGGACAGTCTCCGCCAGGGGAGGTGTTATGGTAGAGTGGGCCCAGGGAGCCTCCGTGGGGGGCACGTGAGAACAGGTGTCAGAAAGGAGCCATCATGGGACGATGGGGCAGGAGGCGAGGCTGGAGCAGAGGCCCGGAGCTGGGCACGGGAGGCGGTCGGGCTGTCCAGTGGCGTGCAAGTCTGGGGCATGGCAGGGACCCAGCAGAGAGACAGGTGGGCACAGGTCGCGTAAGGCGGTTGGTTGTTAGAGGTCATTGGAAGATTTTAAGTGAGAGAATTCCATGATTTGATTTGGGTCTGGCCAACTCTGGCTGCTGGGTGGAGATGGTCAGAAGGGGGCGAGAACAGAGAGGTGGGAGAGCAGGAAGGAGGCTGGTCTGGTTGAGGGGCAAGAGAGGTTGCCGGCCTGGTCGAGGGGGCAGCAGTGGACACAGAGGGAAGGAACAGGCGTGTGTTTTGAGCTAGCCCCACACCCTTAGGGAGGGACTTGGTGTGGAATGTAAGGCCTGGAGGGAAAGCGAAGATTCGGGGTGTCTCCAGGGTTTGAGGCTGGAGAGGGCTTCTCTAATCCACTCATCACCCAGGGTTGCACGGTGCACGGTGAGCCGTCCCTGGGCGAACCCAGGATCCTGGCTTACCCTGAAGTAAGTGTGTGCCTGGCTCCTGCAAGTGTGTGAGCACACTTGGAGGGATTGACTCCAACTGCCTTTCTGGATCCCAGAGGCTGGGCACTGTGATGTTACCTGGAATTTGGGGATCGGTCTGGACTGTGTTGAGTGCTGGAGAACAGCTCGAGAGGCAGCCTTGGGCAGCTGATGGGCCCAGGGAGCGAGATGCGGCCAGTGGAGGAGGGAACAGGGAGAGGAAAGGCTTGGGGCTAAGTGGTTGGTCCTCGGTGACAAGAGGGGACAATAGCGAGAGCTGCTATGGATTGAGCACTCCCTGGGCACTGAGCTAAAGACGAACGTGTTTCCTCAGTTATTTCTCCCAACTCTGAGCGGCAAAGCCAACATTCTTATTTCATTCATCGCTGCAGCAACCTGGGCTCAGGGAGGGTTTGGCCCAAGGTCACTGAGCTAGCGAGTGGTCGAGCTTACCGACCTGCCCCTGACTCCAGGTATCAAGTCCTTAACGGGCACCCAACACTGTCCTCAGCGTCTCCTGCTGTCCCATCACCAGTTGTCCGTGGAGGGCCCGCTCCAGGCCCTGTCCCTGTCTAGGGGTGGGGGCCTGACAACCCCCACCCCTGCTGAGGTGTTCCCTCTGTTCAAGCAGATCAGACTGCAGGGAATTTGCAGACGGAGCAGTTCTCTTAATGAGAGTCGTTTGGGCAGCTCCCTTCCCCTTCTCCTCCCTCCCTTCCTTTCCTTCCTTTCCAGGAAGACGTGCTGCCAGGCTCAGGTCTGGTGGCAGTTACAGGGAGAGGAGACCTTTGGGCCCGGGCAGGAGCTCTGCCGGCCCTACCTGTTAGGGCAGCTGGGCAGTCACAACTGCGTCAGCCCTGCCACCTGCAGGGACACACCTGAGCCTCTGCCACCGGCCTCTGCCTGCCAGTGGAGGGGGGAGGGGAGCAGAGCTCCTGTATCAGGTTTGGACAAACTCAATGGATTCCCTTTGGGTCTGAGGATGAAAACGATACCAGGAGGTCGCGATGCCAAGTTTTCTCTAGCAAGGAGGGGGAATGGTCATGATTCGGATGTCCAAGAGAAGAGGGCTTAACATGCCTACGTTTTCCAAACCTCAGTTTAGGGGCTCTGGCCCTGAAAGATGGCCATCCATGTCCTTATGGGGGACAGGATGTGAAACCCTGGAACTGAGCCAGTGGGGCGTGGTACCCCTCAGTGCTGCCCTTTCTGTGTCTGCCCCGCTCCCCGTGTGAAGTCATGCACGTGGGGCTTGCTTCTGCCGCCTGGCCCATTGCAGGCACGCAGCAAGGTGTGAGTAGGTCAGGGGAGGGAGTGATTGAGTTGCCCCTGGTTCTCCATGCTTCTCTGCTGCTCTAGATATGCACCAGCCAAGCCGGTAGCCCCTCGCCACGTGTGGCCATGGAACCCTTGAAATGCGGCCAGTTTGAACTGGGATGTGCCATAAGCGTATAATATACACTGGATTTCCAAGACTAAATATGAAAAAAAAAGTAAAATGTCTCATTAACAATTTTTTTTGCTGATTACATGTTGCAATGGTAATATTTTGCATTTATTGAGTTAAATAAGGTACGTTATTAAAATTAATTTTACTTGTTTCACTTTCCCTTCTAATGTGGCTCCCAGCCAGTTTAAAATTGCCCGTGCGACTTGCCTTGTGTTTCAGTCGGAGCCTCTGACCTTCCAGCTTCCAGGGCTCCCTGCTTCAGGGCCTTGGCTGAGGGGTTTGTTTTTTTGAAAGATCGGGGTTGGAATCCTGACTCTACCGTTCCTGACTGTTGCCAAAGGCAGGACCCTGAGTCTCAGTTTCCTCACCTCTGCACTGGGGCTGGGCAGTCAGACCTCGGGAGCTGGCGTCAGAATTAAAGGGAGGAGACAGGACGTGCCTCGCGTGTCTGGGCCCAAGATGTTTCTCAAGGAGGCGGGCTCCAATTTCTGGGGGTGTGGGCCAGGCCCTGACTGAACCCCGCTCCTGGGACTTAGGTTACAGGCTGTAATGATGACCTGGAGGGGAGTGAAATAAAACGGCAAATAAAGTCACGGCTCGCCATTCCTCAGTTTTCTCCTCCATCGGAGCCGGACCTGCCTTGTCCAGTTGTAGGGTGGAGACAGGTCGGCCTATGAAGAGCGTCGCTCAGGAGGGGCAGCTAATGGCTGTTATTCGTATCGTTTTCTTGGCCACCCCCCCATCCCCCCTTTTCTGCCTCCAGTACTTTCTCCCGAAGCTTTGGAAACGGAGACTTGAAGGGATTGGTAGCAGGTGAAGGCACAGCGCCCAGACTCGCTCCTTGGCCTGACCCCAAGGTCAGGTGCGGCCAGCAGGCAGGGGCTGGTCCGTTCCAGCCACGCAGGGATTCGAGGGATGCGGTGCAGACTGGCCCGGCTCGGGGTTCCCTGAGCGTCTGCTTCTTACGGCCGGGCACAGCCATGGGAAGCGTGTTCCCCAGACCTGCCGTGGCAGGGCAGGGCTCCCTGCTTCCGGGCCCAGGGCTCTCAGAAGCGGCGGGAAGCCGAGGGCAGGGCAGGGGGCAGGTGGAAGATGTGCCAGGTTCATCTCTGAGTCCTGAGTGGGTAAGAGCACAGCACAGCCTGCTTCTGGGATGACGCCTCTTCTCGGTCGTTCATGCAAACACTTACTTATTTACAGACACTGAGGTTACTGTGTGCCAGGCAGCGTCCCCGGCACTGGTCCCTGGTGAGCAAGAGGGATGTGGTCTCTGTCCTCTCGGATGGGAACCTAATGAAGACACAAGTTATGAAATGTACTTTGAAGGAAAGACTGGGGAGCACTGGGAGAGGAGAGTGGAGATGTAACTCTTGGATTGATGGGAAGGGGGTTCAGGAAATGCTGCGACACTAAGTGAGACATGAACACTTGGCCAGTGAAGTGGGGGTGACGTGTGTCAGAGTGCTCAGAACAGCCTTGTTTGTGATGGTAGAAATTTGGAAATAATAACCTATGTGTCTCTCAATGTAGAGTGAGTGAATTATTTTGACAAAACCTGTGAGATTACATATTAAAAAAATTTTATTCTCTTTAAGCTTGAAATGTGTCCTTAAAAACAATGACACTAAGGCGCCTGGGTGGCTCAGTCGGTTAAGCGCCTGCCTTCAGCTCAGGTCATGATCTCAGGGTCCTTTGATCGAGCCCCGTGTTGGGCTCCCTGCTCAGTGGGGAGTCTGCTTCTCCCTCTTCCCCTCCTTCCCCCTGCTTCTCCTCTCCCTCTCTCTCAAATAAATAAATAAAATCTTTAAAAAATAAACAATGATACTGGGTATATATCTGGCAGAGGGATGGCATCTGCAAAGGCCCTGAGGCAAGATGAAATACATTTCTCAGTGAGGAAATAAGTGAAGGCCTGGCTTTGGCCCTGGAGGCCGCCCCACTTTGGACATCTTTCTGTTCAAAAGTCTGCTCTCAGCTGCCCCTGAGCCCAGGAGAGGCCCGCCCATACAGAGCCCTGGAAAGGCCTTTCTAGGAGTCCTTGGTGTCAGTTCAAGGACAGTGTGATGGTGGGGAGATTGAACCATTGGGGCAGTGCCTGCCTAGGCTAGATTTATGGGAGGGGAAAGCCTTTGGGGTGAGTCAGCCCTCTCGTTGGAAGAAACAGAGCCTAACTGAGCTTCTGCCAAGGACCCATGGTGATTCCTCTCTCCTTTTGTGGAGGAATTTGCCTGCTAAACAGGCCATCTGAGTGACGTGAATCACTCTCCCCCCCGTCTTTGTTAATCACGACACCTCTGAGCAGGTCTGTTCAGCCCGGTCTGTGCACACCGGTGAACTCGGATGCCTCAGCGAGCCGCTGGGCAGGTGTTTCAGCTTGGTGTCCACGTATGGCTCTTCCAGAATCACCGAAGGTTGGTCAGGGCCTCCTAGACCCTGGAAACGGGGATTGCCGATAGAGGGCCACCGATCCGTCTAGCACCTTGCTCTTCTGAGATGGAAATGGAGGCCCAAAGGTGTCCAATCTGAGGTCACATAGAGAAACAAGGGGCCTGGCTGACATCTGTGCTCCAGAGCACTTCGTCTTGGCCCAAATCGTGGGTCTCTGTCCCTAGCCAAGATGAGTCCTGCTGACTTCTTCTGGGGCAAGATGCGTTGTGTCTGACTCTGGCCCCCGAGCCTGGTGGGTGGGGCGGGAACTGGGCATGTGAGGCTCTGGCTCGGCTACCACCTACAGCTGCTTCCTGCAGATGGTCCGCGAGGGAGCACTTCCCTCCTCCTCCGTGGGACTCTCTGGCTGCCGAGGCCTCCAGCCTGTACTGGGTGCAGGGCAGGGTGCCGGGGACCATGCCCTCCACCCTGCCAAACCCTCCTTCAGGCTAGCCTGTGCCAGGTGGTGGTTAGAGGGTAATGGGGAGCTGTCTGAGAAAACGCTGTATGACCTGCGTGACTCACTTCTCCCCTCTGGGCCTCTTTGTCCCTCGCCGTTCAGTGGGGGGCAGGGCTGGGTGATCACCAAGGCCCCTCCCAGCTCCGACAGCCATTAGTTCGGAGTCTGGTGGAGAGAAGGGGATAATTACAGCCCTCTTTCACTGAGCTGTCTTCACTGTGCCAAACGCTTTACACGCATCATCTCGGGACTTCTGTCTGTGAGGCACAAAGGAGTCAGTTGAAGCAAAGAGAGGTTGAGTAATATGCCCAGAGTGGCACAGATAGGAAAGGACACAGCTGGGATTTGAAGCCAGGCAGTCTGGCTCTGGAACATATGGTCTTTTTAAAAAAAAATTATCTGTTTGAGAGAGAGAGCAAGCTTGCGTGTGAGCGGGGAGAGGGGCAGAGGGAGAGGGACCAGTTGACTCTATGCTGGGCACGGAGCCTGATGTGGGGGTCGATCTCATGACCCCGAGATCATGATCTGAGCCGAAATCAAGAGTCAGACACAACTGACTGAGCCATCCAGGCGCCCCTGGAATGTATGATCTTAATCACCACTGTGTTAGGCTGAATAAGGGTCCTTCAAAGATGGTGACACCCACATGTCACCTGTGAGTACATTATCTCTGCATGGTGAAAGGGACTTTTCAGAGGTAATGAAGTTAAGGATCTTGAGATGGGGAGGTTATCCTGGGTTATCCAGGTGGGCCAGTGTCATCACAAGGGTCCTTACAACAGGGAGCCTGAGGGAGATTGGACTACAGAACGAGAGGTCAGAGTGATGAGGCTGCTGGCTTTTAAGACCAAGAAAGGGACCACTAGCCAAAGAACATAGGGCGGCCTCTAGAAGCTGGAAAAGGCGAGGGGGGCAGAGTCTTCTCCAGAAGAAACCGGCCCTGCACACATCGTGAGTTTAGCCCAGTTTCAGGCTTCCGACTTCCAGAAATTTGGTATCATAAATTCATGTTATTTGAAGCTACTAAATTTGTGGGAATTTGTTACAGCATCGATAGGAAGCTCTGACCACCATGTTCTACTGACTGTCTCCTCGTGGCAATCTCTGCTTTTTGCATTCAAATTTGATTCTGAATTCCTAAGGGTAGAAATCTAATCTGCCAAATAGAGCTCTCCTTGGCCATTTCACAATTAAGGAAGCATTTCGGAGGAAGACTTTGTAAGGCCAACTGCCTTGGGACTGCAGAGTAATCTGCTATGTCATGGTATTAGGGGAAGAAGGTACAGAGGGAAAGTAGTCATGGGGGCCTGCGACCCCAACATAGACCCTGGCTCTGCAAGTCCCCAGCTGGAAACTCCAGTCCCCCAGACACTGTCTTTAGTCTCCTGTGAGTGGTCACCTACGGCGGGGTCTGTACCATGTGCCCAGCCCGTCTTTGTGGGCCAAGCAAGCAGAGCCGAGGCCACAGTCTGAGGCAGCAGGTGGTGGGCTGTTCCCCAGGCCCTTGCAGGGAACACAGGTGCCATGGCTCATTCTCAGCTCCCAGTGTGCTCGTGGGAGAAGTACCCCATGAGCTTTACTGGGTCAGGAATTTAAAGGAAACAGTTCTTTCTGCAGAGATGCTGCCTTGAGCTGGTCTTTAAGGACCAAGTGCCAGTTCTGCAGAACCCAAGGTGAGGCCTCTAGTTGCTTCCAGGAGTACACAGCAAGGGGTCCCTTTACCTTCCTTGGAATGTGGCTAAACTGCTTGCAGGTCCCTCACAAGGACACATAGGTCTTGTGTGTCCAAGCTCCTCGTCTGGAGAAACTGAGGCCCAGAGAGGGGAAAGCACACCCAGGCTCACATGGCCAGGATTCCTTGATGGGAATTCCAAGGTCTGAAATGATAGGGGATTTTTCTTGCTCACATTAAGACAGGAAATTCACTTACTCCTTCACTTAACAACATTTTATTGTGTCTTTGCTTGGTGCCAGGCACGGGGTCCAGTCATGGTGCCGGCTTCCAAAAAATAACCTAAGGGGTCAAGAGGAGCGGGTGGTAATAAGCAGGATTAACAGATAAATGAAGAAAACGATTTCAGGTCATTAGAGTTCATAAAGGGAGCCCACAAGATGTGGCGATGGGGAATCATGAGGGTGCCCAGTAAAGAGAGTGATCAGTGAAGGCCTCTCTGAGGAGGTGACTTCTCAGCTGGAAACGAAAGGTAGAATCATGGGAAGAGTGTTTCAGGCAGAAGAAACAGCCAGGACATTGGCTCAGAGTAGGAAGAGCTGGTGTATATGAGGAATCAAAGACAGCCCAGTGTAGCTGGAGCAGAGTGAACCTGGAGATGAGGCCGGGGAGGGGGCAGGTGGGCTTCAGCCTTCAGGGCCTTGTAGCTCATGGCAGAGTTCAGGTTCATCCCGTGGGCCACGGGGAGCCACTGGGGGGACTAGAAGTAGTTTGCATTCATACAATGCCACAGGCTGTAATGGACAATGGGTTGGGCAGGAAGCAGATGGAGGCAGGGAGGCCAGTCAGGAGGCTGCTGCCGTCATCCTGTGAGATGTGATGGTGACTTGGCCCAGGGCAGTGGCCACGGAGGAGAAGGGAGATGGCAGAGTCAATATGTCCATATTGGACATGACGGAACTTGATGGGTGGTTGAGTAGAAGGCAGTGTTAGTTAGCTGTAGCTGTGTAACAAATCACCCCAAACTTAGCAGCTTAGAATGACAACAAATGTTTGTTGTCTCCTGGTTTTTGCGGTCAGGAATTAATGAGTGACTTAGCTGGGTGGTTCTGGCTCAGGGTCTATCATGAAATTGCAGTCAAGGTGTTGGCTAGGGCTGCCAGCGTCTGAAGCCTTGACTGGGACTGGAGGCTCCACTTCCAAGGGGGTTCGTTCACGTGGTTAGCAAATGAATGCCGGCTGCTTCAGGAGGTCTCAGCTCCTCCCTACCCGAGCCTCTTCCTAGGTCTGCATGAGTGCCCTTCAAGCACATGAGCCAAGACAGAGCAGGGCAGAAGGCACAATGACGTTCATGACCTAGCCTCAGAGTCCTACTCCATTACTTCCACCAACATCCTGTTGGTCACATGGGTTCGGATGGGAGGGGACCATGGAGGCTGTGAATACCAGAAGGCAAGGATCACTGAGCCATCTTGGGCTGCTTATCATAGAGGCCAGGAGGAAGATGGAATCAGGGATGACACCTAGGTTTCTGGCCTAAGTGGATGGGTCATTGGTGGTGCCATTGACCGAGAAGGGGAGGCTGGGGGAGAAGCATGCTTTGGGTGTAGGTAGAGGGGAATCAAGAACTCTCTTCTGGACCCAGTTTGGGAGACTTCAGCTCGGCAGTGGAAACTCTTCTCTCTGTAGCTCCCTCTGTGCTGCACTGGTCTTGGGCTTATGTGATCTCAGGCTTTGGGGAAACTTTCTGAGGACCCTGTTCTCATGTGCCCCTTGAGCTGACTCCCTGTCAGCCTCGTGGACTAGGAGTTATGAACCAGGTATTCTTAGGTTCAAATCCCAGCTTAGCCACTTAGTGGCTGTGTGACCCTGGGCCAGATACTTGGCCTCTCTGTGCTTGTTTCCTCATGTGCACAGTAAATCTACTTAGTTGTGGCATCCTGACGTTCAGAGAAAATGGAGCTGAAGCACTCAGGCCGGGGCCTGGCGCTCCCTTTCCTATCTGTACCTCAGAGCTCCCAGCCCTTCTCTGGCCTGTCATATCTTCATCATCACATACCCAGGTCGCTGGGTGGATTTTGATTGGGAAGGATTTCTAAAGAGATGTTCAGCTTCTTTCAGGTAGGTGATGCAAAATTCTGGGAGCAGCAGAAGTAATTATTACTCACAGGGAAATGCAAATATTTTTTTGAATATCCTATGAAAAATTGGGGAATTTTTTTCATGAGCAAATATTCCTGTTTACTTCTCCAACAAAATAGCCACAGCTGGGCTGCAGGGGCCAGCTTATAGTTGCCAGTGGCTTTTCCCGGGGGTCAGCTCACCCCCCGCCCCCCACCCAGTCTTTTTCCTCTTTAACCAAGAGAAAACATACTGAAGACAAAAGTGACCAAATTTGGGCTTTGCTGAGAGAAGAGGATTACTTTTGCAGTGAAAAGTTAGTTTTTGTGGCCAAACTTTCTCAACTGTGAAAACCGGTGTGGACAAAGTGTAGTAAGCCCAAAAATACATTTGAAATATGGTTTTCCTTGGAAAGGACATTTTTAGGAAGGTCATCAGTGTTTGCAAGAGGATGAGGTGTCCACTTTCCCCCGAAGGAAATTTCTCTAAACTCCTAAAGGGACACAGAAGAATAGAGAAAATGTGGGAACCCCCAGGAGGGGAGGCGTGGGAAGCCAGGATGGGGAGCAACAGGGTTTAAATCATGTTCATACCTACTTGGTACCTGGTACAGCTCTAGGGCTTTCAGCACATGCTCTGTCTGACCCTCACAAAGGGCATCTGGATAGTATTTAGACCAATCAGGAAACTGGCTCAGAGAGGTTGTTGAGGTGGCCTGTGGGTCACTCAGCTCACAGACAGAAGAGCCAGAAGTCCAAGCCTGCCTGTTTGATGAGAGCCCCCACCTTCTCTTTCCACAGTGCCCAGGGAGAAGGGGCTCTGAGTTCAAGGTTGGGATAGCTGATACGGGGACGGGAGGAGATGCAACCAAGGGAAAGAGTCGGGGAGGCTTTCTGCACCCCTCCCCTCCCAGGGAGGCCGTTGTATTCCCATTTTGTTTTTTAAAGATTTTATTTATTTATTTGAGAGAGTGAGGTAGTGAAAAAGAGCAGAGTGGGAGGGAGGGGCAGAGAGAGAAACAGGCTCCCAGCTGAGCAAGAGCCCGATGTAGGGCTCCATGCCAGGACCCTGGGATCATGACCTGAGCCGAAGGCCGATGCTTGACCGACTGAGCCATCCTAGCGCCCCCTGTGTTCCCAGTTTGAGAGAGGAAAATGCAGGCTCAGAAAAGACTATGGTGTGTGATGTGGGGGGGTTTTGGTGTGTGTGTTTGTTTTAAAGTCCACTTGGAAGCCGTCTCTTCTCTTCCGGGCCGGTCTCTCCGTCTGTTGATCTGTCTGTTCATCAATGATGTACTCAGTGTCAGGCCCCATTCTGGGTGCTTGGGGAGTAGCAGGGGGTAAAACAGGATCCCTGCCCTCATGAAACCTACATTCTCATGGAAGGAGGGGCAGAGATAGGGAAGAAGCACTGAACAGAATAAACAAGCCATGCAGGATGTTACAAGGTGGCACGTACGAGGAAAATGGTAAAATAAAAGTAAAAGAAAGGGAGGGTTCAGGAGAGGCGGGCACAGGTCATAGCATTCAAAAGGGTGATCGGTAGGTGTTACTTTGGAGGGAAAGAAATGTTTTGGAACGAGATAGAGGTGGTGGTAGCACAACATTGTGAATGTTCTGGGTTCCACTTAATGGTTCACCTAAAACTGGTGAATTTCTTACTGTATTTATTTCACTTCAAATTATTTATTAGAAAAGAAAAGGCAGTCAAGGTCAACCTCATGGAGAAAGTGAGATCTGTGCAAAAAGCTGAAGGAGGCGAAGGGGTTAACCCTGAAGATGTTTTCTCCCCAGAAGAGGGAAGATAAACTCAGGCAACCTCAGGCCAGTGGGGCCAAATCCAGCCTGCTGCCTGCTTTGGTAATAAAGTTTTATTGGAATACAGCCCATTTGTTTACCTATTGTCTGTGACCCAGAGACTCCATCTGGCCCTTACAGAAAATGTGCTGACGCCTGAGCTGGAGCAGAGGGCCTCAGGAGGGAAGGTGCCCGGGGCGTGAGAACTTTGAAGAGAGTGTGGTGGGAGTGAGGGAGCGAGCCAGGGAGTAGGGGCCAGTGAGGTCAGAGAGGGAGCGGGTCCAAATCGTGTAGCCCCTGCCTGACTTCTCTGCAGCACCCTCTGACGAACATCGGACAGATGCTGACATCACGCTAATGGGAAGTTGTGCGTGCGTGCACCATGCGTTGGGGGGAGTCGTGGTAGGATAGAGAGATGGCTGAACTTGGATTCGGAAGATCTGGGCTTGAGACCTCCTGTCTGTTCCTTGCTCTGTGTTCTCAGTTCTCTTATCTGTAAGAGTCGGGTAGCAGTACTGTGATAGAGTGATGATGGTGGTGGTGATGGTATCGTTAGTGGTGGTCATGGTAGCAGGGAAGGTGGTGGTGGTGTTGATGGTGATGATGGTGGTGATGTTGACAGTGATGATGGTGGTGATATTGACGGTGATGATGGTGGTGATATTGACGGTGATGATGGTGGTGATGTTGATGGTGACGGTGGTGGTGATGTTGATGGTGACGGTGGTGGTGGTGTTGAAGGTGATGACGGTGGTGGCGGAGGTGGTGGTGATGGTAGTGATGGTGGTGGGGGGATGGTGGTGGTGGTGATGATGCTAGGGGGATGGCAGTGGGATGGTTGGTGCGGATGGTGGCGATGGTGACGGGGATGGTAGTAATGATGGTGATGGAGATGGTAGTGGGGATGGTGATGCTCGTGATGATGACGGCTATATTTAGTCAGGCCCTACTCTAAGCTAAGAGCTTTGCACACTTGGCTCTAATTCTGAACCCGGCAAAACAAATTGGGTAGCAGCAGCCTCCTTTGCAGGAGAAAACACTGAGCGACTTCGCGAGGCCACGCAGCTGGTATGTTGCGTGGCTCAGATAACAGCATGGTGGTTATCCACTGATACTGCAGTGAAGAGGCCTCGAGGGAGGGCAGGAGAGCCCCAGTAAACAGCCCGGCTGTCACTCAAGGGCAGCACCCTTTGGTCCAGGTGGTCCAGTTTGTTTTTTTTTTTAAGATTTTATTTCTTCATTTGACAGAGAGAGACAGCCAGCGAGAGAGGGAACACAAGCAGGGGGAGTGGGAGAGGAAGAAGCAGGCTCCCAGCGGAGGAGCCTGATGTGGGGCCCGATCCCAGAACACCGGGATGACGCCCCGAGACTAAGGCAGACGCTTAACGACTGAGCCACCCAGGCGCCCCCAGGTGGGCCAGTCTTAGCACTGCCCTCAGCAGCAAGGCTTCCTAGGAGGGATGGTCCCCTAGCCTCTCTGCCCTGCAGCCTCCTTGCTCTTGGGCTCAGCGTGCTGGAGAGGGGCCATGTCTCCTTGTCCCCATAGCGACCACTTACCAGGCCTGATGTTGGTTTGGGTTTTCCTAATTTGAGGTTGCGGGATCCTTCTGGTTGTGGCTAAAGTTTTTCTGCTCTGGAAACCTAACTGTGGTGAGACCATGGGAGGCCCAGAGGTGCTGGGACCTGCCCACAGGCCACAGGCCCGGTGCAGCCCCCCATCCTTCACACCACTTCAACACCGCACTTCCTTTCGAGAGCATAGTGGAGGTTTCAGGTTCTCGTGGCTGACAGCAGCGGCCCTGAAACGTTTTGGGGTTGGGATAACGGTGAGTCTTTGCCTACCTATGTCCTTCAGGCCTCGGTTATGCTAATGCCCCACTCCCGTGTACCCACTGTGGTTTTTGCCTGCCTTCGTGGCGGGGGGTCCCCTTGAACAGCAGGAGCCCCCAGCTAAGCAGCTGAGTTCAGCTCCCAGGCAGGTCAACGGGGCCTGGAGAGGCCTTCAGACCCGCCCCATCTCCTCCGCCTCCTCGTCTTACTGACTTGGGCAGCTTGCTCCCTGGCCAGGCTGCACCTGCACCAGACTGGCAACCTTTTGAACAGAGCCTGGGCTTCATCCTGCATTCTGGGCCTAGCCCTTAGGTCTCGGAAGTGATAAGAAGGCTCAGTGTCTACTGTGTGGTGAAGTTGGTGGTTATGTCAGGCTGTGGGAAGCAGGCAGCCTTGGAGAGACCCAGTCCCCCACCCCCACCTTCTTCCCTCGCTGGCCCACCCTGGGGGTCCCATGCCAGTAGGAAGGCGGTGAACACACTCAGGAAATTCTGGACCGCGGGTGCCTTTGGTGGCCCTTCATGTTCTGTTTTCCTCTAAATGTTTCAATCAGCAGGTGGTTTTGGGGGCATCTCCACCTGGCCCCACCACATGCTGACCTCCAGCTCGAGGGAGACAGTGTGGGACTGTGTGGTCATGGAGGAACTGAGGGCAGGAGTCCTTTTGATTCAGAGGGATCTAGAAACGTCACAGAGGAGGGTGCCCTGAGGCAAAGACCTCGCTAGTGCTGCGGACCCAACTGGGTCCTATAATTGGAATCTTGCCTTGTTTGGGGCTGGAAGAGGAGAGACTTTGAACCAGTGAGAGGCTGCACACCTGCCTCATGAGCTTCAGCAGGGCCGCCCCTCTGGTGGTGGCAAAGGTGGCAGAGCCCGGGAGGATGGGACAGAAATATCAGTGGTGGGGAGGGCGAGGGTTGGACGCAGCAGACGCAGGGGTAACCTACCTCATCAGAAAAACTGGCCTCCTCCTCTTTGCCTGTGGCCTCTGAGAACACTCCCAGCCTCCCCGTGGTGATATTTTCTGGAAAGCCAGCCCGCTGGCAGCGCTTTGGAAACTGACTCCTGAAAGCTCACCTGGGTAGAAGGGAGGTGAACAGATACTTTAGCCCCACAGACGTCACAGGCAAAATTGTAACACTACCTTCCACTCGACTGGCCAAGAGTGGGTGAGTCATCAGCGTCTGGTGGCTGGGAACACAGAGAGAAATCCTTCCCACGTACAGTCACCAGGATACTCGAGAACTTCCCAGACCTTGATCAAAGTGCGTTGAGAGAGAGAGGCTCCTCCAGTTTTCAAGTTCCCCTCACCCCTTGAGTGTCGTAAAGACCTGCTTTACAGCAGCGTTTGGATTTCTAGCAAGTTTGGTCCCTTGTGTTACCATAGTGCCGACCTTTCTGAGCCTCGTGGCCCCCAGCACCCCACAGGCCATTCCGTGGAGGGAGGGCCTTGAGGCAGCAGGAGGAAGGGGCCCTGGTGGGAAACCTGGGGCTGCTGCGGCCTGTGCCCCTCCCCCCACGTCCTGTGCCTTCGACCCGCAGCACCCCCAGCCTGTCCTAGAAGTGAGCGTGGTTGTTTCTGTGGTCTTGCTCGTGCTGCCTCTGGTGACATCTGGCCCTGCCCTGGGGGCTCCTGCTCTTGAATGTGTGAGCCCAAGTGCAGGGAGGCTGGCTGCTTGCTTGGCCTGCTTTCTCACGCCAGGCCTCCCATCTCCAAAGGTCAGAACTAACTGGATTGTGTAGAGTCCAGACTGGCCCATGGCTTGTGGCCTGGAGAGAAAAAATGAGTTGGCCAATCAGATTTGTTCCTTGGGACTTTAGAATCAGGGTTCTGGCAGGCAGGTGGTGAGCTGGGCCAGAGAGCTGTGGACCTGGGGTCCTTGACAGCTGTAACGCATTTCCAATACTAACGATGCTGGAATTAACACAGACTCCGCAGATGAGGCGCACAGTCCCACAGTCCGCCCTCCTTTCAGACCCCAACTGCAAGTTTGGGGGTCCCGGGTCGCATGTACTTTTTGACAAATTGGCTACAAATTCAGGGACTCTCTCACCCCCTCAGGTTTGATAATTCACTAGAATGACTCATAGAACTCAGAGCACTTTACTTGTAATTTTATTAGAGCAAAGGGACACAAAGCCAAACCAGCAAAAGAGAGAGATGCACAGGGCTTGCGAGGGGTGCATTACCCTCCTGGCTGCAGCCTTCAAATTCGCCTGTGCCCAGTGCCCAGGGATTTTACTGGGGTTTCGTTCCTTGGACATGAGTGATTGAATTGTGGGCCATGTGGCTGAGCTCAATCCCCAGCCCCCTGTCTCTCCTCAGAGGTCAGGATATTATCACCGGGTTCAGAACCTACCCAATCATACGGTTGATCATTCTGGCATGGTCAGTCCCATCTTGAGCTATCTTGTCAGCATAAACTCAGGCACGTTTGGGGGGACCCACCATGAATAAAAACAACACTCTATCACTCGGAAAATTCTAAGAACTTGGAGGTTACCTCCCAGGAACCAGGGACAAAGGCCAGTCAAATTCCTCATTGTACACCAAGGGCCCGCTGGGCCTGGGCAAAGGGGTGAGTGAGCCTGGTATGGTCTGTAGAGAGGCACGTGGTGGCGTGAGGGGCAGACACCCCAGCCCCAGCTTCTCTATGTCTCCATGGCCTTCTGACTCCCACAAACCCAAGCTGCTCTTAGCTGCCTTTCCTTGGATTCGAGAGGCCTCCACGATCCTGATAACAATCCCCTTCTTTGCAGGCCAGCTCAAATGAGTCTCTCTCCGTGCTCACCTTGTCTAGAACCGTACTCACCAACACTGTTTTTCGACTTGAGTTGACAAGTCTGTCCTAGAGAAACATGCTCTGTGGGAAAGCGTCCTCCCTCCTCAGGGCCCACACAAGGTATCAGGTCCTCTGTGGACCCTGGCAAGCCCATCTCCATAGATGGTTCTCTCCCCTCCAGGATCCATGGAACAATCAAGGTCCAGAGGCCATCAGAATGCAGAGACACCCAGTAGAGGAAGTGTGCACGGCTGATATGGGAGGGGTTTGAGGGGAGTCCTGCCCAGCTTCTTAGGGAGCCAGGCCAAGGCCTAGGGGCATGAAGTGGGGTTCCCTGAGGCCAGCTTACCAACCTGGACTCTTATAGGCCAGCACTGAGCATGTTGGAAATAGGAGGGCTCTTATACAGTTTGCCCTCGCCCTGGCTGGTGGCCTGGTAAATGGTTGAAGCTGTCAGGCGTCCGTGTGAGAAGGTCAACTCAAGTCAGGCAGGTTCTTGTCAGTCAGATGCCAGGATCACTGAATTTGGGGGCTGGGAGGAACTTTTTGGTGTTTGTCCCAATCCCGATGTGTTTCTTCTAATCCTTTTTAGAAGTGGGCAGGGTGGTCACCGATCAGAGAGAGAGAAATTCCCAGAGAGAGAGAGTGGTCCCATCTTCCCATTTCCAAAGTGATGTTCAGGAACTTTCTCTTACTTTAGGGCGGGGGTTCTCAAGCTTGAGTGAGCATCAGAATCACCTGGAAGGCTCATTAATACACAGGTTGCTGGGTGCCACTCCCAGAGTTTCTGAGTCAATAGGTCATGGTGGGGCCCGAGAATCTGCATTTCTAGCAAGTTACCCAGTGAAGCTGATGCTGCTGGCCCACGGACCACCCTGACCCTCTGGTTCAAGGGCGTGAAGGAGGGGCTTCCCGACAAATGTATGGAGGCTTCCTCAGCTTCCCCCAAGTGATCAGCTGCTCATTTGTCAGCAGGGCAGAAGGAACTTGAAGCATCCAGCACCAGGGTCCTGGCTCAGGTTGTGACATGGCTGTTTGAGTGATTTGAGGCAAGGTTCTTGCCCCTCTGAGACTGTTTTCTTATCTGTAAAATGGGTTCGGTAACAGGACCTGCCTCAAGGACTGGATGTAAGAGTTAACTGCGATGATGTCCTCACCGATTGTCCCCAGACCCTAGGAGTACTGGCAGGGTCACGTTTCTTTAATTTCCAGATCAAATATGTCATACTGAAAGGTTAATAAGAATCCCAGGGTCAATTGTTTGGCAAAGATCTGCCCCACTTCCTTCCAAGGATGGAAAGAGAAGCCCCAGGGCTCGAAGGAGTCCAGCCAACAAGACCACAGACCATCGGGGTCTCTGCTGTTGCTGGTTTTGTCAGTGTCCTTTGGAGGAGGGGCTCCACTGCACTGTGCCAGTCCGGCCACGATCCCTGGGGGGCTGGAGGCTCCTCCGTGCTCAGAGGCCTTCATCACTGGGATCCAGCTGCCATGGAGCCGGTGCTGTTGTGGAGCTCAGCCCCTCTCCCCTCCAGCACCATCCCCCAGAGTAGGCATGGGTCTGCCTCGCCCTGCTCCCTCTGGTTCCCAGTGCTGTCTCATTTCAGTCCTCTGCCCTCAGAGCACGAACCCCTCCCTTGAGCCCAGTACAAGCAACAAGAAGAGCAGTAAGCCGGTTTCTTCTTCCACAGTGACAGCTTTCTCATGGCAGCTGTTTTGGAGTGATCCTTTTATTCTTCCCTGGGGGCATTCACAGGAGCAAAAGGAATGCCAGTTAGTTCATGAGCACTTGGCCCATGCTGAAGAAATGGTAGCTACTTCTTTGCCTTTTGTCCCCACACTCCAGTCCCTGCTAGGACTTGCCCTCCTGCCAGAGGAGCCCCCCACTCCTCTCTGTTGGCTACTCTCCCTCCTTCTGCCCTGCCACCCCCTTATCACACTTGCCTTCGCCCTCCTGGGGTGCACCTGTAAGAGGCCATTGCTGGCGGCCCAGGGGGACCCTGGGGGCGGGAGAAAGGAGAAATGATTTGCTAAACAATTTCCTTCCTGGCAACTGCCCCCTTCTTCTTATGGGGCCAGCTGGGGCTGAGGCTTCCAGTCAGGGAACACTCCTGTCTTCCTGTTGCCCACCTTCCTCCAGGTTTTGCCTTAGACTCTTTCCCATTCCAGGAGCAAGACCCGCGGTCTTGATCCTTTGGTGCCTTTTCTCAGAGCCGTGAGCTGGCAGAGTTCAGCCCGTGTCCCCGACATCTTGGCCTCTTCCCTCCTCGGGCAGGACCCCTTCTCGTGTAGCCCCCTGGCCTGTGTTGCTGCCATCCCCTCCCTGGATGGAGCTGCGCCTCCTCCAGGAAGCCCCCCCGCCCCCCACCTACCAGGCCACACTCTGAGCAGTCTTGCTCATCTCTGCTCTTTGAAGCCAGGAATGAGCTGGATGTCCCTGAGGGCGGGACCATGTCCAGTTCACTGACTCGTTTCTGGCACATGAAAGATAAACTATGAGCAGCAGGGGGTCAGATGGTGAAGCAAATAAAACCCAAAGCTGCTCAAGATAAGAAATGGCTGTGAGTCAGTGCAGGGGGTTCATTCATTGGCCCCATTAATGCCTCTCCCTGAGCCTCTAGCTTCTCATCCGCAAACTGGGGCTAATGCCACCTTAATAAGCACCAGACAGATAGCACCCAGGTCAGAGCTAACCTCAGACAGCTGGGGTGGGGTGGGGTGGAGATTGTCATTGATTCCGGCAAACATCGGTTTACCCAGTCAGTCATCCTAACTTAATGAAAGCTTGTGATTAACCGGCGTTGTGTGAGCTGCCCCACCCTCTGGAAAGACATTGAAAAGGTCTGGGTGGAGCTGGGAGTGGGCTGTGGGCTTGGCAAGGGAGCTCTGCCTCTCCAGGGCAGCCCTGGAAGGGGCTTTAGGTGAGGGCTTGAGGAAGGAGCAGAGCTCCGGCAGGTGGGGGGCCAGGAACTTCTCCTGCAGGGTCTCGGGCGGGGCGCGGGGGAGAGGATGATGCATACAGACGTCAGAGGGACGACACTTGCATCTTCTTGGCAAATGCTGTTTGAGCATTTACAGTGGGCCAAGGAGAGAGCGACAGAGAGCACAGAAACCCAGGGCCCTGACCCATGGTCTTCCCTTGAGCAGGGGGACTGAGGACAGGCAGGTAAAGCACTCAATAGGAAGCTGTCAGGTATTGGCAAGAGCTGGGGCTGGTGCTGGGAATCTGGTCATGACTTCAGGCGTACAGGTTGGACACACCAGTGAAAACGTGCTCACTGTGCTGGGAGAGCGGGTCAGTGAATCTGACAGCAGACAAGTGTGTGTGTGAGAGAGAGAGACAGACTGCCCCACCGACCAGGGCCGCCCAAATGCTGTTTGGTGGCAGTGGTAACAGGCAGAGAATGGGGCCCACCTCAGCTACCCAGGTCAGAGAAGCCCTCTGGGATGGCCATACCTGCACAGAACAGTCTTAAAGCTGGATGGCTGCGTGAAGACTTGAAGCATGCATGAGAAACACTCACATTAGGTAGACAGAAGATGCTCCTGCCAGAGGGAACGGTGAGTGCAAAGGCCCTGAGAGCAATGGCAGGCAGGGAAATAAAGCTTGGGGGGACGGTGATCACATGGTGAAGGGCTTTGAACCTGGCCAAGGAGAATGGGTGACCAGTGGTGGAGGGGCAGGCCTGGGAACTGGCTGTCCCAGCTGCTCGAGCCTCCCTGAGTGGTAGAGAGGTGGTGGTTCTAGCCCCCTGTAGGCCTGACTCCCCTCCCAAGCAGGGAGGTGGGCCTGGGGCAGTTGAGGCCCCAGGGCCCGGACACGCAAGGGACTGCTGCAGCACAAGGCCTCGCTGCCTCAGGGTCCCAAGAAGCAATCACATCCGGTTGAAATAATAAACAACATCAGACATGCCATCTCCTAACCCAGCAGCACACTTAAGAGCCAGATATTTGTCTGCAAGCGGTGACCTCTTCATGGTAAGTTTTGGTTATGGTTAAGACAAGAGAATTTTCTCCAGCCCATCTGAGTTACGGAGGGGCAGGGTTTACATCATGAGACTTTCTAAGGAACTGGAGGCGAGGTGAGCGGGGAGGCTACTCAGGATGCCTGCGGCCATTTGGGGGACACGCTGCTGAGAGTGTCCCTATCACTGCTGTAACACGTACCACGAACCCAGTGGATTAAAGGAACACAAATTATTGAGATACACGAGTCTGCGTAGGGTCTCACTGGGTTAAAACTAGGGTGTTGGCAGGACTCTGTTCTTTCTGGAGGCTCTCGGGGAGAATCTGTTTTCTTGCCTTTTCTGGTTTCTAGAGGCTGCCCCCTCTCTTGCTGCCCCTTCTATCTTCAAAGCCAGCAGTGGCTGTCTGGTCTTTCTCACCCAGCGTCGCTCTAAACTGACTCTTCTGCCCCCTCTTCCACACATAAGGACGCTAATGGTTACATCGGGCCCACGGAGACCATCTGGGATAACGTTCCTGCCGTTATCCTTAATCCCATCTGCAGCGTTCATTCCCCTTTGTCATGTATCCTAACATATCCACAGGTGCCAGGGTGTAGGCCATGGACATTTTGGGGAACATTATCCTGCCTGCCACAGTCCCTGCCTTGTTCTAGGGGCTGAGGAGGTAAGGAGTAGGAGGAAAGGAGCCCCAGGTGGGCTGAGAAGTCTGCCTCGTCACCCTGGGGCAGCCCCTGGGAGGCTGTCGGACCCTCTCCTTCCCTTCCTAACTCCAGCTTCAGCGACACATTGCCCCATTACTAACGTCTCCCCCAAACCCTGCACTTCTGAGTGGTCAAAGTGATTGTGAAATAGAGCAGTGTTTCTCCTTCTCAGCACTATCGACATTTTGGATCAGGTCGCAGCATTGTGGGGGGCGGTCCCATGCACTGCGCAGTGTGTAACCACATCCCTGGCCTCTGCCTACTCATGGCCAGTAGCACCCCCAGCCCAGCTGTGACAACCAAAAATATCTCTGCACATTGCCAAATGGGTCCCAGAGGACAAATCTCCCAGACTGAGAACCATTGAAATAAAGCCTTTGATGTCTGTCTTCCTTGCTAGATTGGAAGGCCCAAGATGGTGACACCCTGTGTCTCTTGCCTGCCACTGTGTCCCCAGCACCTGCTTAGAGTTTGGCATTTAGTAGGCACTCACCATATATTGGTTGAGCAAATTAATGAGTCTGTGTTAATTTTCCTAATGGATAAATTAATCCATAAAAAGTATGCATGCACACGTGTGTACATGTGTAAAATAGACCCCTGTTTTCTGTAGACTGTCCACCTGGGAATCACCTGGGGAGCCTTTTCGAAAGTCACATCCCTGGGTTTTGATCGCAGAGAGTTGGGGTACAGCCTGATGCAGCACCGCCCGGTTGTCCATAGCGTCAAGAAGGTTTCATCAGTTCCATAGAAAGATGGAACTACCATATGATCCAGCAATGCCCCTCCTGGGCATATACCCCAAAGAATCAAAAGCAGGCACTCAGATATCCCTAGCAGCATCGATCACAAAAGTCAAGCGGTGGGAACAACCCGAGTGTGCATCAAGGGATGAATGGATGAAGCAAATGTGGTACCTACACACAGTGGAATACTATTCGGTCTTAAAAATGGAATGAAATCTTATACGCACTTGAGGACATTGTGTAAGTGCAATAAGCCAATCAGAAGAGGACACATATGGTATGATTTCACTTATACGAGGTCCCTACAGTAGTGAAATTCGTGGAGACAGAAAGTAGGATGGTGGCTGCCAGGGGCTGGCAGGAAGAGGGAGTTAGTGTTTAATAGGTACAGAGTTCCAGTTTGGGGTGATGAAAAGTTCTAGAGGGGGATGGTGGTGATGGTCGTACCACAACATGAATGTACTGAATGCCTCTGGGCTGTATACCTAGTAACGGGTAATATAGTAAATCTCATGTTGTGTATGTTTTATCGCACACACACACACACACACACACACACGTGCTTTCTTCTAGCCAGATCTGGGAGCGAACAGTGCGGGGATGGGAGGGGACAAGGACTTAGATGGGTTCTGATGGCCATTCTTGACCTCCCAGCCTGGTGAAGGCTGAGATGGGAGCATCTGACTTTGCTGATGTCTCTAGAGCACGGCCCTTTTCTGGGGGTGGGGTGTGCACATTTTAATCCTTCTGGAGACCAGGCAGGCTGCCTGCATGGAAGCCACACGGCCTGTCCACGGGAGCGGCTGCTTCCGGCTCCAGCCGATTCTTGCCACGTGGGATGCCTGGTCATGGAGAAAAGTCCGGAATCTGGATTTGCATGGCATGTCTCCTCATGGTTTCAGATCTTGACAGGTGGTTCAGTGAACAGGCAGACAAGCCCCATGTGGGTCAAGCAGAACAAGTCTGCAGACGTCTGGGGTGGCATCTTTTCTCAGAGCTTGTAGGCTGGGGCCCCATCTAGAGAGAGCCCCATTCCTGCTCCTCTTATTCAACGCTCCATCACTTCTGTGGCCTGACACCAGCTTTTTTTTTTTTTTTTTTTTTTT